>NW_004949205.1:683189-688025 GCF_000317375.1 Microtus ochrogaster
AGAGAATGGAAGGAGGCTCCGCACAGAGAATGGAAGGAGGCTCCGCACAGAGAATGGAAGGAGGCTCCGCACATGCACGTAGAGAGCGGATGGTGCTTCCAGCTAAAGCAGGTCCTACCTTACTCCCCTACTGTCAGAGGCACTGAGAAGTAGAGAGGAAGGTATACAGGTCTGTCTGCTCAGATACAGCCTATACTGGCATGTCCACGATAATGAGGTATGCTGTGCACTATGCAGTTAGATTACTTGTTTCTAAATTCTGTTTCTTTTCCTTGGCAGCTGTGCAATCGGCCAAGTTCCTTAAAGTCTCTGTACTCCAGTTTCTTTTCAAAATATGAATAATAGTTGTCTTTCCTTATAGGGTTATAAGGAACACTACATAACATCATGTGTATAGTCTTTACCTTGCATAAGCCGTGATGGGTAAAGTGTTCAGTATTATCGGGATGGCTCTGCTTGTCAGTGTACCAAGACTTTGTCTACTAGTCCAATAAAATGGGGTATTAGCAGTTTCTTCAGCTCCCACCTTTTGCATGGGAGATGCCCCAGGAATTACCTACTGTGAGGGTAAAGGAGAGGGTAAGAAGGGCATGTTCCTTCTTGCCACCAGATCAAATCAAAGGTGCCAGAGTTTAAGGTCAGAAGGGCCCAAACTGGACTGTAGTAAGTCTTTTTATGTTCTACCAGCCTCCCAAATAATAACATGGAGACTTCTTATTAATTATGAAAGCTCAGCCTTTAGCTTAGGCTTGTTTTCAACTAGTTCTTACCACTTAAATTAGTGCATTTATATTAACCTACATTCTCTCATGGGGTGTTACCTCTCTTCCATCTTGCACCTCCTGTTTGCTCTCCATGTCTCCTTGGCGTCTCTTGTGCACCTTGATGATATCATCCTACTTCCTCTCTCTGCCTGGAATTCCTGCCTATATCTCCTGCCTAACTATTGGCCATTCAACTCTTTATTAGCCAGTCACAGCAATATACCTTCACACAATGTACAAATATTCCACAACACTTCCTCATTTTGTCTAAATAAAAATGAATGGTTTTAACTCTAACATAGTAAAACTGTATACAGTAAGAATAATTAGCAAGTAAGAATTACATTCAGAATGTTTAGTCCGTATCTGTTTGACAAATTCAGAGAACATACTGTATTATCTATCCTATCTTAGTGAGTCCACAGTTTTATATCTAAATCATTTTCTATCATAACTTCTAATTCTATACTAAAAATACCTTTTTAGACATAAAAATATCTTCATAGATAAACAACTTATGCTCTTATTTTTCTCAATTGTTTAAACTCTATATCTCTAAGGTTTTTTTCTGAAATTGGTAATAAGGAAAACTATAACTATCTAGTGTTTAACCCCATCAGAGACCCAAGAAGGATATAATGTTGCCTGAGTAAACAGGAAGTGCAGAGCAAGCAACTTCCAAAACTATCAAAACAACAGAGGTATCTGTCTGCCTAGAGAGCCACCTAAGGATTCTCTGTGATGTTGGGTCATCTGTCTGTGGCCTACAGGCCTAGAATATTTGACAGACTTTTTTGGGAAGCAGGAAGTTTTTGAAGGACTGTTTGACCTTGTCTTGGCAATGTCCAGTAGTCACCTCCTTTTGTGTCCTGCTTGTCTAATTTGGAAAGCGGATTGTCAGCAGTTGAGGCAAGGGCAGTTTCTTGCCCAAATGGCTAGCTTTGCCACATTGAAAGCAAACTCCATATGGAGGTTCTTTGATGCTTATCATCCATTTGTGAATTTAATTGGTGCTGCCAGGGGCAGATATGTCTTTCTGTCATGAAAAGCCTGAGGTTACTAAAACATCTTAAATGCCATATTCTGTGGGTCTGTGAAGGGTTTGAAGACTATCTGTCTAAAATATATCTCTGTTTGACCTTGAAGACATACCTAACATGGCTACAAATTTGATTGTTAGATGACTATTAACCTGTATTTCTTACTTATCCTTAAATAATTAGTAATAATATAAATTTACATTACATTGTTAAATGAGCTGCATAGGTACAATACTTTAAACAAAAATAGAAACACATACACAGCAAAAATAACCTTAAAGTTGTATCAATATACAAAAACTCATACCATTATAAAATATTTGAGATTAATGGCTGATTTTTAGTTTAAAGTAGATTCAATAATCTACCCTTTTAGCCTATCATTCCTGTATCCCCCTTTTTTCTTTTCAGAAAGAGATCCTTGAATCCAACGTCCCTTCCTTAGTTTCCTCCCTTATCGTGGCCAGTCACAGCAACCAAGTTCCCTAAATAATGATACACATCCATTATCCACTGAATGGTCACAAACTACCCACCCCACCTCTTGGGAATGTGGTGTCATGTTCTCTAGACTGTTTCCTGTTGTCTGGGAGCAATGCCATCTTTAGGGGACCTTGAGAAAATTGAAATAATGTTCAAGTCCTGGGAGAGATAGTTGTATTATTTTGTGCTTAGTCTCTGTGTGATGGGAAAGTGTAGAGCTTATCTGAAATCTTGGCTGGAGTAGTGCATGAGGCTGTACCATCTCAGCTAGCAGTTTTGAAGTTGTTTTGGATGCAGAATTTGAGGAAACGGCAACAGAGGCATTCTGAAAGGCTGGATCCCCTGGGCTGCTTATATTTATTGGTATCTGGTCCTTTTGTTCTGAAAACACATAAACTTTTAAAGGCAACATATATATCTACATCAACACAGGTATGGAATGTGCAGTGTGCACAAGTCAGTTAAAGATATTTTTTTTGTTTTATGTTTGGGATGTATAACCCGATCTCTGTGTATGCCATATGAAAGGATGACATGTAATAAATCATGAGGATTCTGCAGCCAACTATAGAAGGAGCTGCGGGCTGCATTCCTGCCACCTGGCTCCTGGCTGCCTGGCTCCTGGCCGCCTGGCTAGCTTATGTCCCAAAATAACGACACACAAAGTGTATTCGTATAAACACTGCTTGGCCCATTTCTATTAATGTGTGTGGCACCACGAGGTGCGCTTACCAGGAAGATTCTAGCCTATGTCCATCCTGGGTGGGAGCTTCATCGCGTCTGCCCTGTAGAGGAGCGGCATGGCGTCTGGCATCTGCCTCACTTCCTCTTCCTCCCAGCATTCTGTTCTGTTTACTCCACCCACCTATGTTCTAACCTATTAGGCCAAGCAGTTTCTTTATTAATTAACCAATGAAAGCAACAGATTGATATGACACTCCCATATCAGACAACAAAATTTATCATGTCTCATCCAGTCTCATAGTTGTTCCTATAGTAGAGGAATTGACATATACATCACCTGTTCTGTAGCCTTTCTTGGTTTCTTTATGTCTGTAGCCAAGATTTTCTGTCGGTCTCCCCCGGTAAAATCTGATCTTCATTAATTTTGGAAAGAACCATAGCTATTTGTTTCCTGTGGAAACAAGAGCATAACCTCTTCCCCAACATTGACTTCATTCTGATGTGAAGACATTCTTAAAATATATAGGTTGGTTTAATTTAGCAGTTTCCATAATACAATATCCCTCAGCAGCTATTGTTTTTATACATTAGCATTTAAAAATTCAAAGTCAACAAAGTACCATACAGGATCAAGATGCTCTGTGTATTTTCCATCTTTATGTGGCTTATTCTTTTATCTTACTTTAGTCTTTCTTTAAAGACTTCATTTTCTTTTCAATTTACTATGTCTACATGTACACCTACATGTCTGAAGAGGACACCATATCCCATTATAGATGGTTGTGAGCCACCATGTAGGTGCTGGGAATTGAACTCAGGACCTCTTAACCAATGAGCCATCTCTCCAGCCCCTACTTTATACTATTTTTAAGCTATTTTTTCTGTGACTGTCTATACCCATTTTTTTAAATTTATAATCTAAGTACATTTTTAAGCACACTGTAACCTGTTCAGAGATTCTTTTCAGCCTGGACCTGACTTTTTGTGTGTTTGTGTGGACCTGACTTTTTGTGTGTTTGTGTGTCCATAGTGTCCTCTGACAGCATGAGCCAACCACCACTTAGCATATGGTGCACTGATGGCTGGCTCTGGCCTGTGGGAGGCTAGTCTCAGATTGGCAGGTACTGGCCTGGAGCCTGATTTACCAACCCCAGGTCTGGGAATTTGTAGGAGTTTGTACTCAGTGCCACCTGTACAGCAGGACCTCTGGGCCTACTCAAGAGACTGCTTTCTCAGGCCCTGTGTGGCTATTTGAACCTATACATTGGACATCATATTAATGAGTCTTTTTCTGTCCCACCAGCTAGCTCCCAAATAACAACACAGAGACTTCATATTAATTTTGATAGCTCAGGCATGTTCCTAACTAGCTCTTATAACTTAAATTTACTCATTTATATTAACCTATGTTCTTTCACATGACATTATCTCTCTTCAATCTTGCACCTCCTGTTTCCTCTCTGTGTCTCCTGGCATGTCCTGTGCATCACGATTATCTGCTCCTACTTTCTCTCTCTGCGCGGAAGTTCCCACCTGTACCTCCTGCCTAGCTATTGGCCGTTCAGCTCTTTATTGTACCAATCACAACAATCAATAAACTGTCAGTTTACAAATATTTCACAACACTGGGCTGGAGAGAAGGGAGACCATGACAGAGCAGAGGAACAAGTAGGTATTCTCTCTCTCCTCTCTCTCTCTCTCTCTCTCTCTCTCTCTCTCTCTCTCTCTCTGTCTCTCTCTCTGTGTGTGTGTGTGTGTGTGTGTGTGTCTCTCCCATCAGCATGACACCTCAGGATGGCCTATTAAGCAGTCCCATCTGTTTGGGAATATTAGAAATTAGAAGCATTGGAAATTATATTCTCTCT
>NW_004949205.1:688125-709598 GCF_000317375.1 Microtus ochrogaster
TGTGTGTGTGTGTGTGTGTGTGTGTGTGTGTGTGTGTGTAAGGGCGAGGGCCACAAGGGATCTAGGGGCCCATCCACTATACGAATGAGGGTATGAAAGCTAAACTCGTCAGAGGTTGTGGTGAGGTTATCTTAGCCAAGGTGGGGCCCATAGAGCGACGGCAGATGGCAGGTTGTAAGTAACAAGGCCCAGCAAACCTATGGAGCTTCAAGATGCCGCTGGGCAAGGCCAATGGAAGAGGCACCCATATGGATGTTGAAATCTCCCTGAATGCTCTTGGGAGGGGGTAATGTGGAAAGGAGGAGCTGTGATTCAAGTAATATTAATCTTGGGTGATGTTGCTAGTGACTGCAAGGAGAGCAGTAGTGACCGTGACAGTGAGACCTGGAAGAGTGCAATCTTGAAAGGAGTGGTGGTGGTGGGGGGGGGAATGAGCATTCAGAGCAAGCCCAGAGGGCTTCAGGCACTAGTTTCCTCTGCCAGGAGGCTGACAGTGAGGACCAAAGAATTGGAAAGAGTGAGCTCTGTGTAGAGGGGCATCCTAGGGCCCCATAGTCTCCTTAGTATGAAGACACTGGAGAAAGGTGGCAGACGCAGTATTAGTTGATGGTAGCCAGGTTCTTTCTTTTCCTGATGCACTTGTGGGATGATTGGGAGGAAAGCCACAGGGCTGGTGGCGAGTGCATCTGCTTAGCTGTAGCCACAGGCTTGGTTTCTGCCTGCCATCTTTCTTCATCCTGCAGTGCTGAGTGATTGGGGGGTTTGGATAGTTGAGGTAGCTTTCTTTAGGCAATGGTTCTTAGCCATGGTCCACCAGCAGGAGTTAAGGCGTCTCAAGCTTTAATAAGGGGAACTGGCAAGCACCAGGTCTGTTGACTACACCTGTGACTTTGTTGTCACTGGCCAGCACAGTGTGCTGCCTATCACATTATAATAGCGTGGCCACCTCCCAATACCTACCAGTGCTCATCAATACTTTGAAATTAGGGCTGTTGTCAAATTTGCTGCTAACTCTTAGGGTATGTGTTTATAAAGAAACATACCCGGGCTACAAAACATAACGATATTTTGATAATCACTTTAACTGTGCTACTTCTTGGGATTCTTTCCTTTTTATTTTCTGTTTTTCAAGCATAAATAATAGAAAACGAGACTTGCTGATCCTCCTTTGCCTGGACTCTAGGCTGCAGAAAGCCTTTCTTGTTTACACTAGAGGGCGCTCTAGCTTCAGAATTGGCAAACAGGGTCTTTTAGTGAGGAAGTGGTTGTTTTGAAGTGTTACCAATTCAGCAGCCCTTGGGGGGGGGGGGGCATTTCAGGAGACTGGGGTTTAAGAACCCTGGTGTTAAGCTATCCGGGAAGGCCTATTTCTCCAGTTGACTTTCAGCTTTTTCAGCAGCACCAGAATTGAGGCAGAGTCCCTCTTCTAGTTGGTTTCCAGGACCTCTCAGAACCAAGTTCTTTGTCTAGGAAGGCTTAATCAGGCCCCAAAGGTCATTCCTTCAGGGTCCAGGTTAGGTCTCCTGCTTCTTTGCCCCTGTGAGCTCCTTGTCTGTCCTTGCTGCCAAAGGTTAAGGTTCAGGGAAGTTCTTAACAAGTAGGCTTCCCCCTCTGGTTTTCTAGTTAAACAAGACCAGAGGAAAGACTGAGAAACTCCTAGAAAGGACAAAGGCCCCTGGCGGGTGATAGGAGGGGGTGGGGGACTGAGTGAAGGAATTTAAATAGTAGCCAAGGGCTGGGCCATACACAGTTGGGCTGTTGGAGACTTTCTGGAGGCTGTCACATGGGAACAAAGGCGCTGGTCAAGGGTTTTCTGCCTTAGTTTGATCACCTTTCAGAAAACAACCCCAGTTCCTACCTGGCTACATTGTTTTCCCCTTACTGGTGGCTTTCCCCAGGCCTCTTGGCTTCAAGCTCCAGGGTTCGCTCTCTATCAGTGGACCTCCTGTGTTATCAGAAATCCTGAGTTTTTGGTCACCCTGAGGTGCTTGTTACTTAAATAGGAACTGCAGGATCGGCCCTCAGCTCTAGGGTTCGAGCCCCAGGAAGCATTGGCATTTGCTGTAAAGTCCTCAGGACTGAGCGCTCCCTGCATCCGCAGCATCAGCTGAACCAGGGAGCCACAGAACCATGTATGATCTTAGACTCCAGATTGGAGGTCACTCTTTGTATCTACTGAGTCAAAAAAAAAAAAAAAAACTGCTGGGTGGAGGCCAGAAAACTGTTTTTTAATCAGCCACCCAGGGAGTCCTGTGCCATGGAAGACTGAGTGTCCGCCCTCAGAATATTTGATACAGAGTGATCCTCAAGCCTCATTGCCTCAAGTGGTTCTGGAGTTAGTCTCCCCTTACTCAGAGCACAGTGAGAACTTGGTTTGTCCTCAGTGCCTAACTTGGCTGTTCAGTGGTGGGTGTTATGTGTCTCCATGCTTTTAGCTTTTCTGTCACTGGAAGTGAGGGAGGGCCACTTGCTACAGGTGGGAAGTTTCCTGCTAAAGGATCCCTCAGGCTTTGCAAAGAGTAGCAGCTGGGAGCTGACTCTTTAGACTCTAGGATTTCTGTTAGGTCGGGGCCACCCATTGGACTCTGTACCTGCTCAGAACTCTAGCCTAAGTGCTGACTGTCGTCCTGAGATGAAGGTGGGCTTTTATGAAGCCTAAGTCACAGGCTCAGTCACCAGCCAGCCCCACAGCACACTCTGAGCCAAAACTCGGCCTGTGTGGGCTCTCTAGTCTGTTGGGGCAGGTGCTGAGCACATTCACCTCCTTTGGAAGCAGCAGCCAGCACACAGTTCTCCTCCACCTTTGTCACAAATCTTACTCAGTGTGGGGGTGGGGCTCATTTGACCCAGCCTGGGGGAAAGGAAGTGTAGCGTGAGCCTGTAGTTGGTGGCTACAAATGTTGAATCAGATATCCATTGTCATCTCAGGGGTTGTAGCACTCGAAGGTAGCTTCTGGGAGATTAAAGCTGAATCAGTCAGGGTGTTTTTGTTATGTTTTGTTTTGTCACCATGACAAATACCTGAGAAAAACATCTTCAAAGGTGGGAAAGTAGAGTTTGACTCATAGTTTTTGAGTTTCCCATCTGTGGTTAATTTAGCTCTGCTGTTTATGGGCCTGTGCATAGTAGAGAAGATCACCGTGGCAGAGAGGGTAGACCTAGTGGGGCAGAGATGTTCACTCACCTCATGATGGCAGGAGTAGAGCAGCCCAAGAAAGGACCAGAGCAAAGGTCAGTCTTTGCAAAGCATGCCTCTGGTGAGCCATTTCCCTGCAGTAAGTCCATTAGGGGGATGAACCTCGTCAGTTGATTAATCCATTGATTTAAGTTAACAGCTTCACAATGCAATAATCACACTGGTTCCAGCAACACTTTCATGGGGAGTACCACCTATTCAATATAATGACAAAGGCTTACAAAAGCCAGAAGTGGAGCTGTCTCATTCATGGGGCACTGAAGATAAGATGGCATCATTGTCAGGAGCTAACCTTGCAATTCTCTTTCTTATGTCCAAACCTTCACCTTTTCCAAAGTTTTCAGTCATATTGGGTAATTCGCTTCTTAGCCAAGCCATAGCTCTAATGTTAACCAGTGGCTAACTGATCACATTTAGTTGGTGATGACATTGTGCTATCTCCCCTCCTGATCCATTTCCACTAGACTGTCTTAGCTCAGATTAGACCATCCCTGCTTAGTCTCCAGTTGTAGCTTCCTCCCCAGTCTCCCTATTTCTGCTCTCCCTTTCAGCCTGCAAACTCTAGTCCTTACTGGTCAGAGGGGAGTTTGAGGCTCAGCAGCTCCAAGGAGCTGGTTAGAAATGGAGAGGCTCTGCCCTGCCCAGATGCCCACTATGCATTTAACATAGTCCCAATGTGATCTATGATGCCCCAAATACGTAAAGTAGTAAGATGGTTTCTCCTTGAACTGGCCTTAGTACCTCATTCTGTCTCTTTCACAGAAGTCTAATAAATCATGTTTGACTATGTGAAGGATTTAAGCACGCTGGCTGGCTCATGCCATTCTTTCAACAAACGTGGAATCCCCACTTGGTGTCTGGCAGTGGAGTATCAATGAGAGTAAACACACGAGAATCCTGGCTTTCGTGGACATTACATCCATGTGGGAGGAGGTATTAAAGGAATAGGGAAATGATGCATGAGTTAGATATAAAGTGCAATGCAGGAGGCGATAATACAGAGTTAAGCAGAGATGCTGTATGGAGGTGGAGGCTGATGTTCTGAATGAGGTGGCCTCGGTTAAAGGAAATGTTTCACTGAGAGTGTGACATCTGAGTAAAGGCTTACTGGCAAAGGAGCAAGCCCTTTGATCCCTCTAGGAAAGATATGGCAAGCTGGGAGGATAACAAGTGAAATGGCCATGAGGCAGACATGTTTCTAGATTATTCCAGCAACCACGTATAAACTAGTATGGTTACTTCCATATAAGTGAGGGGGAAATCGTAGGATATGAAGTTAGAGATGCTAATCACACTAAAAATAGGTAAGACAAGCGAATGAGAGCCAGGTCATTGGAGGATTGTTGAGGGAGAGACCAATGATTCTTCTTTAAAGGATTGCTCAGTGATGGCACTAACGTTAGAACGCGGGTGTGCAAGGGTGTGACAGCAGATGACAGATGCAGGGAGCAATGTAAGTGCTTTCAGCAATATTTAGGAAGCAGCTGATGCTAGCTTGGACCAGGATGCAACAGAGATGTTAGAACGCGGGTGTGCAAGGGTGTGACAGCAGATGACAGATGCAGGGAGCAATGTAAGTGCTTTCAGCAATATTTAGGAAGCAGCTGATGCTAGCTTGGACCAGGATGCAACAGAGATAACGAAAAGGTGTTAGGTTCTGGGAACATGTTAAACGTACAACCAACATTTTGTGAATGATAAGATGCATGAGAAAGAAAACCAAGAAAGGTCCAAGAGTGAGTTTAAGGTTTTGGGCCTGGTCAAATGAAATAGATGGCCATTTACCGAAACAAGAAAGGCGCTGGGCTGAGCGGTGGTGATGCATGCCTTTAATCCCTGCACTCAGGAGGCAGAGGTAGGTGAATCTCTGTGAGTTCGAGGCCAGCCTGGTCTACAAGAGCTAGTTCCAGGACAGGCTCCAAAACCACAGAGAAACCCTGTCTCGAAAAACCAAAAAAGAAAGACAGACAGACAGACAGACAGAAAGAAAGAAAGAAAGAAAGAAAGAAAGAAAGAAAGAAAGAAAAGGAAAGAAAGAAAAAAGAAAGAAAGAAAGAAAAGAAAGAAAGGCAGGCTTTGGGAATTTCCCACAGTTGGGTGGGCCTATTGGCCCGTTCTTTATGGATTGAACATTAGAGTTCATCTAAGATCATTCATATATTGAAGCTGTGCCCCACAATGTGATTCTGTATCAGAATTGGGTCTTTGGGTTATAGTTAGGGTGAATTGAAGTCATAAGACATTGTCTCATGATGGAATTAATGCCCTTGCTAGAGGACAGATTTTGAACTGGTACTACCCCTCTGTCACGTGAGGAAGACAGCACAAAGGTGCTATCTATAAGCCAGGAAGTGACCCCTCAGTAGAAACCAACTATCATATGCCTTAATTGTGGACTTTTTTAGCTTTCACAAATTAATTTCTGTTGTTTTTAAGATATCCAGTTATAGTGATGAGGCGAGCAGGCCTGCTTTTCATCCCATCCAGCTCCTGCACGGCTAGCTTTACACCAGAAATAACAACACACAAATAGTATTCTTTTAAACACTGCCTGGCCCATTATATCTAGCCTCTTCTTGGCTAACTCTCACATCTTGACTAACCCACTTCTAATAATCTGTGTAGCACCACGAGGTGGTGGCTTATCGGGGAAGATTCAGCATGTTTGACCTGGTGGCTGGCTCTAGGGCGTCTGACTCACTATGCTTTCCTTCTCCCAGCATTCTGTTCTGTCTACTCCACCTATCTGAATCCTGCCCTATCAAAAAGCCAAGGCAGTTTTCTTTATTAACCAATGAGAGTAACACATAGACAGACGACCCTCCTCTATCATCCAGTCTATGTTAAAATGGCTTGAATTGACTGAGACATTCCTCTGGTATTCCCTGGACCAAGCTGGGTCCCTGGAATGCTTGGACCTCTTCATTCCTACAGCTGTTCATGGCATGTGGATCTCAGGGTAGTGTTTCAAAGAGGGCAACTCCCGGTGCCCAGGTGCACATCAAACCCCCAATTGAATTTTCTTTGCTAAAGCAAGCCATGTGATCAAGCCCTGTCGGTTGCTCTCTCCCTCCCTCCCTCCCTCCCTCCTTCCGTCCCTCCCTCCCTCCCTCCGTCCCTCCCTCCCTCCATTCCTCTACCCCCCCCCACACACACACGTTGTTCTGGAAAAGTTTGGATTCTAAGGAAGTGTAATTCACACACAGTCCTTTGGACAGTGATAAGCTAAGATGAGAAGGTTGGTTTAAGGTTGAGACACCCACTAGCTGTTGATTCTAGAGTTCAGGGTGGAGGTCCGTAGAGATGTAAATTTTGGAGTAGTACTAAATATGCATTTAATACTTATTTAATATGCATGTTGATCGTATTAAAGCTGTGAGCTGTGTTGACACCAGCTATAGGGTAAAAGTAAACAGCAGAGCTCTGAGATCTGCAGCCTGATCTTGTGTATCATCTTGAGATCAGCTCCATGGGGAGGAAATGACAAAGCACACGTCAAGAAGCAGGGAAGGGGCTGGCGAGATGGCTCAGAGGTTGAGAGCTCTGACTGCTCTTCCAAAATACTGGGGTTCGATTCCCAGAACCCATATGGCAGCTCACAACTGTCTGTAACTCTAATCTGACACTCTCACACAGATAGACATACATGCAGGCAAAACACCAGTGCACATATAATAAAAATAGATAAATTATTTTTTAAAAAGAAGTAGGGAAAGAGGTAGGAAGATAGCTGAGAGTGAGCAGAAGCTCAGAAACCAAGCGCCCAGTGTTCTAAGAATAAATTGGTATGTAGGGTGAGGCCTGCAAATTGATTATTGCATTTAGAAATGAAAAGGTTATTTGTGACTTTGATGGGAACAGTTGTAATGGAGGAAGAGGAACCCAATCTAAGTGGGTTTAAGAGAAAGCAGGAAGAGAAATTTTGAGTAAAGAGAATAAACCAGAGTGTCTACTAAAAAAAAATATGTGAGTCATATGTCTATTATTTCAGGTGTTCATAATCACACTAAAAATAGGTAAGACAAACAGGTAGAATTAATATTAAAAATATAACTTATTGTACCTAGCTTATCCAAAAGCTATCATTCAAATATAACTAATGTTAAATTATGACTGGAATAGTTTAGTATATATTCTTTACTATCCAGTGTCTATACGAGGTACACAGCTCAATTCAAACTAGTTACATTTGAAGCTCTGAATGACACGTGGCTAGTAACTACCACATTGGCCCAGTCAGATATAGCCAATTCCATCTTTGTTGTAAAGGAGAGACATGCAGTTACTGGGAGCTCTAGGGAGTTTTCAGGTGTCTGTTTTTAGATGAGAGCAATCTCTGTATATTTTGTTTGTTTTCATGGTCACAGGAATAAAACCTCATGGAGTGGTGGGTAGATGAGGGAGTCACATCAGGGTCACAGAGGAAAGTTTGGCCCAGACTGAGACCCTCTCTTTACAGCTCTTCTGTGTTGCAGAGATGAAGGCAGAGCAGGCCAGGCAAGTGTGAATCTGTGCTGGTCTGGAGGCTCAGGATGTCTTGAGTAATTCCCTTCTTTGAGGTGAAGTGCGAAGTGACACCCGGGTCACCGTTTGACAGCGAGGCTTGGAGGAAAGGATTAAAGGTTTGTGAAGAGAGGAGAAGATATTAAATTGTGACCTGAGAAAGCAGAGAGTGAATAGTCAGGGGAATATAGTGTGATTGCCTGGCGACATGAAAGATGTACCTCAGGTCTGTGAACACAAACGGGACATGAGAATAGTCAGCACTGCCGTTGCCCCTCCGCCATGTTAAGCTGTGTAGGGACAGGCAGGAGGAGGAGGAGGAAGAGATTTAGCCAGGGCAGAGGACTTTTTTTCTCTTCTTTTTTTTTTTTTCTCATAGTGAGAAAAGACAAAGGTGTCAGCAAAGGAAAATCAGAATAACAGGGCATGGGATTTAAGAAAGGGAGGGGGACTGTTGAGTGAAAAGATGGCAGGACCGGTGAAGGGATCACAGGTTCTATTTGTGTCAAAGGCCAGATTGGGTCACGGTTGGAAGATGTGAGCAGCAAAGGTACTAATGATGGCTAAGTGGGGCGGGGGAGATGCTTGTCTTTGAGATTAGAGAGAGGCTGTAACTGTTCCTCATCACAGGGCCTCAGGTTCGACCATGACAGTGAATGGACAAAGTCTAGTAATGGGGACAAGACCATGGAACTGAGTGGATCCTGGAAGATTCTTTCAGGGACATGTGGCAATGAGCAAGGCATAGGACGGGGATGGTTTTGGAGAGAGTACCAGGTATCAATATTTTCAGAGCAAAAGGGCCATCATCTCTAGTTGACAGCCAAGGGGGAGAATGCTATGCAGGCCACTGGTGGTCGTGGGGCTTTGGGGCGAAGGGAGAGTCAGCAGACTGGGAGAATAATGGAGCGAAAGCAAGCACTGCCTACCTAACATGGTTCCATGGAGTTAAAGAGGGGTTTCGAGGGCTGCCGAGGCAGCAGAGGATGGGTAGGGAGAGGTTTGTGGGTACGAGCAGGGTTGAATCAGGTGTGGTGCTGTTTTCACCTATAATCACCACCCCTGAGAGGCCAAGGCAGGGGCATTTCTGAAAGTTCGAGATAGGCCTTGGCTACAAGACCCTGTCTCAAAACCAAAACAAAACGTAAAAGAAAACAACAGAAGTCCTTCCAAGAAGAGACTGAGAAGGTAGGGGGTTGGCTGATCATTTCTATGTGGTTTTATATTCTGACGCCTTTTCTTAGAATTCACTTCCTTACTTTGGTTAGCAGAAAATTGTCTTCTGACAATTGGCTCTTTCATAGCTCCTTCGCTGAAATTGCCCTAGCAAAGAGTCCCAGCGGCCAGCGCATTTCTGAACTCTGAAATGTTCGTTCATCTTGGCTTTGCTGTGCCACCCCTACAAGAGGAGGCTCTCCCCACTGGAATTTTCTGTGGCCATGGGAGTGCTTTCTGTCTACACCATCTAATATGGCAGTCACTCGGCATGTGTGACTGTTGAGCACTTGAGATGTGGCTCACATAAGTGGGGAAACATTGTTGGTTAAATGCATTTTAGTAATGCTGCTGTGTGTGACTCATGGCCGGTACCAAAGATAAGAGTGCTTAGCATTGCTTGCTGGTCCTTCTTTGTGCTCTCTCCCAGGTCTAGGACAGCATCTCTCTTCCAATCCTGTGGCTGTCTCTGGAGTTTGCTCATCTCGCTCATCTTCTAATAGGTCTCTCTTTTCTTCTAACCACCTAAATATCGCTGTTTTCCAGACCCCCACTCTTAGAACTATAACCTCATTTTGTGGACTCTTCTTTGTCCGTTTTAGCCACACACCAAGCTGTGTTCCCAAACCATTTTCCTCTCCTGAAATCTATACCTGGGCAGCCATTACCCAATGGAGGCATCTGCTGGTACACCTTCCAGTACTGTGTCCCAACCCGAGCTCATCTCTCCCCTAAACCTCCTGCCAGTTCCTGAAGGCATAGACCTGGAAGTTCCTGTAGACGGTCCTCCTTTATGTCTGGCAAAGATCCAAGCCATCTGCGTCATGACGACAGCACCTGAATGAGCACCTCTGGCCCACTATCTGTCCTCCCACTGGAGCCATCCAGCTGGCTAGAACACAGATCTGACCTTTTTATCTACTCACGCCTTTCAGTGGCCTCTCAGTGGATAGAGGATAAAGGCCAAGTTCTCTGGCCAGGATAACAAGGCTCTTCCTTTTTCAGGTCTTGTTTTCTTGTTGCTCCAGCCACCTACTGACCCACGACCCCTCTTGCGTTCCTTTGCTCTCCTGTAATAGGGAACCTCACGTAATCGTATATAGACAGCAGGCCACTAACACCCTTATACCTCTTTGCTGGCTCTACCTTCTACCTAAAATGTTCCTTCAGTCACGTCTTACCCCAGCTGCTTCCTGTTGTTCAAATCTTCTGAACCGTAACCATCTCCAGTGTCTTCCCTTCCTCAGTGTCCCCAGTGTCGACGTGTTCCCTTCACTCTGTCTGCTCTCCCTTCGTTTGTCAACTTCAGTTTGTCAACTGCAGCAGATTGGATCCCCGCTCTTGCCATGGAGTGCAACGTGTGTCAGAGCTGTTGAATGAGTGGGTAGCATGGATAAGTCAGTGACCTGAAGGAAGCAGAAAGATGGGATAATAGCAGGCTACCCTACCCAGCGTTGAGTACTTGGTGTCATCCTTCCTGAGTGAGAGTGTAGGAGGAGAGAAAGATCCCTTGTGGGGGCCTCTGGGGGTCTTTGCTACTGCTAGGGCAATTGCCTTGGTTCCCAGTACTCCTACGGCTTCCTTCTGGCAGAAATCAATTTTCCAGAAACTATCATCTTGGTTTCCCCCTACCTTTAGTGATGACGCGCTTCTATCCTCCTGGGATAGAAAATGCTAGCAGAAAAATGTCACATACTTTCTTAAAGTAGGGGGAAAAAAAGCATTTTATGATGTGTTAAATTTTCCTGAATGTGATTCAGTTTCTGGTTTTTCTTTTTTTGAAGAAAACTGGTTTTTCACTAGGATTATCCCAAGGGCCACATCCAGGTATCCAACAAAGTATTATGTGGGTTTGCATATAATTTCTATGCATTCCTATGGGCCGTGTTAGCAGTGCATAGGGTGCTTTTCGACTGTGGTTTTAGAAGGAAATAGAACATTGGATCCTGTTTGCCACAGGCAGTCTCTCCCCCGCAGGGGAGGTGGCCATTTCTCCAGAATGCCCCTCCCCTTCCTGCCTGTCTACGAGTTTGGACGCCTGAGATCCCTGGGGTGAAAATAGCTCCTTGCTAGGCAGCTGCTGGATCTGCTTTCTGTAATGCCTTCTGCCACTCCTCCGCCCTGAGCAGTGGACACTGCCTGTAGTTCCTACACAGGAAAACAACTTTAAAGGAAGTGTGATTTGCTCCGGGTCACTCCCACGGGGAACATGGGGCTGTCTGATCCCTCCACCTTTGTTTTTAAGCTACTACATTGTATTTTCTTTTATGTCTGTACTGTTTGATGTTCTGCCTTTTATACTTGGTGTTGCTCATATGGGACTGGTTTCTTCATGCATGGACAATCCAGTCGCCATTTGACTGGCAGTGGACTCTTACACAATATTGAGGTATTTGAGTTTACTTAACCTATCTCCCTAGTTGGTTTGTTTCCAGTTTCTCAACATTATAGAGAAAATAAGCCTAAATATCTTGGTGCAGATAAGGGTGGCTTGGGAGCTCTATAGGTGTTTGAAGATCATCTTCCCAGTGGTAGCCTTGAGTTAATCTCCCTTTTATGATCCTCACAAGTCTCTGCCACTACTTCGGCCATGCAGTAAGCCTTTGAGTAGCCACCGTTCATCCAGGACTGAGGTAAAAGCGGAGCTTGAGGGAGAGCTTCTCCCTCTGTCAAAAGGCAGTCTGGCTGGGGGAGCTGATGCAACAGGGAAGGGATGGGGCTTTGCAAAGTGTCAGTGAGCACACTGAAAACCATGTCCCCTGATAGTGTCTCAGTGTTCCTTTCCCCTAGAGCACAACACAGGAGAAGCACAGGGAAGGGACAACTGTCCTGTGCATGAATCCTTGTCCCCTACTTCCCTAGGACTGTGGCTGCTGAGCTGATTCCTGGTTGAGGACACACATGTGTTCAAGTCCATTCCTGTACCACACTTGAGTCTGAGGCATGTCACTGCTGCTCAGCTCCATTGGGGCGGGGGCTGTTGAGCAGAAGTCAGAGGGAAGAAAAGAATAGCTTTCCAGGAGAGTGCGTAACTTCCTGGGCACCTGTCAGCCTTCCAGGTCTCTTCTTTCTCCATGTGCCCTCGGAAACTGAGGCGACAGTGTGGTGCCCAGGCCATCCTCATTTATCAGACTGACCAGTGTCCACACTCTCAGTATTATTGCTCAACATTTTGTTATCAACCAAGCACTGGGGGGGAGCATTTGGGGAGACATACAAGGTTCTTGACTTGGTGGAACATTGGGGCAAAGGTGTGTCCAACACACAGGCTGAATGTGGCTCAAGATAGCTCTAAATATAGCCCAGCTGCGATCCTAAAGCACAGACACGCCAACATGTCCAGGACGCACTTCACAGGTAGCCCCGACTTCAGTCACCCTACTTTGTTCCTCCTGCCTG
The DNA here is from genome assembly GCF_000317375.1 of Microtus ochrogaster. NCBI lineage: Eukaryota > Metazoa > Chordata > Mammalia > Rodentia > Cricetidae > Microtus > Microtus ochrogaster. The sequence continues at coordinate 700,439 of NW_004949205.1, forward strand.
CTCCCCATTCTTGCACTTGTTCCTTGGTATCTTGCTTTCGGGTCTCATTTTTCTCTCACTGTGTACGCGTTTCCATGACTTTGTTTCTCCTCTGTGCTGACGTCACCCATCCTTGTATGCTCACCTTATCCTCTTCATGGAGTCTGTGGTTCATGTCATAAAAATAACAAGCACTTGTTAAATCCCTGGGACCATGCAATAACTGTGTCATCTCCTCTGACCAACAGCTCTGTGCATGAGGTGGTGCCTGTTCCATTATACGGATGAGTAAAACTGAGTTGAGGTGATACTGTGATTTGGCCAAAGCTCTGAAATTCATAATTGATAGAAGCAGGGTTTGAATAGTTGCCCCTTCTAGGCTCTGGCATTCAGTGTCACCCATCATGCCTTAGAGTATATGCAGTCCCTGCAGGAATGTTTACATGTGGACATTTCATAGACACAGATACTCCGTTTTCAACATGTCTAAAATGGCCTTCATCATTTCCTTACCCTTGCTTCAATCTGCTGTTGCCTCTCTTTTCCATCGCAATAAATGGCATCATCAATCCCGTGGTGGCCAAGCTATTAATACAACTCTGAGAGTCCCTCCTATCCTTCCTCTCCCCCAACCCCACCCTCCTGCCTTGTACCACATCCTTCTGATTTTCACTTCTCTTTTAAATTTCTACCTTGCCTCTTTTACCTCCCAAAACTACTATGCTCTGGGCTCCTGGAGAGTCCCCTTGGCAGTACCACTGACTTTACTCTGACCTTTGTACCCTAATCTGAGTGACCAGCGCTCACGTTCCTCAAATGACCTGCAGCTTTTGGTGGCTCTGTAGGGGAGCACATAGATGCCCTCCCAGGGACTGAAATCCATCTGGAATACATATTTTGCTTGGCCCATTGAGCATTCTAAAACATTTTGAATAGTTGCCTGCATTTAAAAATCCGGACATTCCACATAAAGTTTCATGTTTCTGGCTTTCCTTTGAAAAAGCAAGAAGCAGACACCTCTTGAGCCATGGTCTAGCAATGCAGCAGATGGCGGAGTTAAGTGGTAACTGCGCTCTTTAGAAAGGGCGTGGTCTATTTACCAGGCTCGCATATTCCTGAGTATCTCTTGGTCCTAGTCCTGCTTCTGCATCCTAGAATCTTTGTGAGACAAGACACATTTGGCCTTGCGGTTCTGTTGCACACATGGTACCCGAAGCCCCAAGCATAGCTCCTTGAGGCTCACATGGCTTTTCCTGGGGTAGACCAGCTTTGCTAACCGCTTCCTCACTACCTCCATTGGACTCTCCCTGTAACTCTACTGAATTATTTCATTATTATTGTTACGGCAATTATCATTCTGTGTGTTTACGAGTGAGTTGTGTGTGTATGTGAGAGAGATGTGTATGTGTGAGTGTGGGCATGCATGTGCCACAACATGCATGCGGCATTAGAGGGCAGCTTCTGGAAATTGATTCTCTTGTTCCACCTTGTTTTGAGGAAGGATGTCTCTTGTTTATTCCGGGCTGCGTTCTTTGGGTCACCTGGACCACAACCTTCTGGAGGATCATTCTGTGCCTTCTTCCCATCTCACCATAGGAGTGTTGGGATTACAGACGTGCCCCATCACTTCTGGCATTTCTACTTGGGTCGCAGGGTCAGGTCATCAGGCTAGAACAATGCTCAGGTTAACCTGTTGAGCCATCACCCCCAGCCCCCACGGCTGTCACTGACCTTTTACCTGCATAGCTCTGAATGGCCTGCCTTATGTGTCTGCCTGTGTGCAGGTTGAAAGGCCTAGGGCCCTCCTGAAGTCCCATTCGTTTCTCAGGACTTTACTCCAATGCTGCCTCTATCAAGAAACCTTCCTTACCCCACCTCCACCCCCAGTCCCAGGCTGAGTTTTGTCTTCCCATAACAGGAAGTACCAGGAAGTATGGCTTTCAGTCACCCCGCCCCCAGCTTGCTGTATTGTCTTTGTTGCCTGTATTTCTCAAACTGTAGGGACCTTGTCTTATTCCAAAAGCTACAAGGTACAAACAACCATTGGACAAACGGCAGAATCAATGAAAAGCTGACCGGGTAAACAGTACTGTACTTTGAGGGGGGGTGGGAAGGTATTTTTCAGGTTCCTTTCTGAAGCACCCCTGCTAAGTGCCCAAACAGAGAGATACTCCAAGTCTCCTGTCTACCATGTTCCTGCTCTGTAAACTCTGAAATACATCCAAACCTACAAAGAAGGGAGTTCACAGCAGCAATAGAGGAGGCAAGACATCACTCGGTTTTCTTGGGACAGAGTTATTCAGTAGTTGAGAAATAGCACAACCACTGGTTAAAACATTTACAAGAGCTCTAGATTTAACAGCGACAGTAAGAGGACATGATCCCCAATGAGCAGTCATGTTATGCCAGACTTTGGGGACACAACTATCCCGATTTGATGAGCAAGTAAGATTTGCAAAATGGTTGCAAATTTTGTCAGAGCCAAGCAGTTAAAGAATGGTAGAGTCAGAATTTGAACCCAAATTTGCCAGGCTGTGGTTGTGCGCGCCTTTAATCCCAGCACTGGAGAGGCAGAGGCAGGTGGGTCTTTGAGTTCGAGGCCAGCCTGGTCTACAGAGCGAGCTCCAGGACAGCCAGGACTACACAGAGAAACCCTGTCTCAAAAGACCAAAGCCAACCAAACAAAAAAATTGAACCCAAATCTATCTGACCTCAACAATAACATTTTCAACTGCTACGTCATACTATATAGAACCACGAGGAAATAAATGCAGAAACAAAGACAGTTGCATATATAGTACTAATTCTAGAATTAATTTTAAAAATGCATCCTGGGGCATGGAGAAAATGACCAAAGAAACACAACAGTGTATTAGTGTGGCTTCTATTCTAGGAGTCAAGTGCTGGGATTGAGTCCCTCTTTGGCTTCTATCTTCTTTTCCCGTTTTTTAAACAAATCCAAATCACTTTCAGTACGCATAAATTAACCACTCTTTCTAATGCTGTGATATCAATGGGCAGAAAGCGGGGTTAAGAAAGGGCTGCCATGGTTCCTAGCTAAGTGCTGAGGCCCTTGGAAGATGCTGTCGTTGATGTGTGCAAGAGATACCACGCCAGCTGCAGCTGTGACTATGACCTCAGCACCTGCATCCATGCGAGCAGAGAAGTGGCTGTTCCTCCTGGCTCACCATCTCCCGTCTTCCTCCAGGTGCTTACACCCCAGAGCCCCTCAGCAGTTTCCGGTGGGCTCTTCTCTCCACGGGCCTCATGTTCTTTTACCACTTCAGCATCCTGCAGATCCTCGGCCTGGTAAGTTTGCTTAGATCCCCTTCTCTCCCCTCTGTTTGGAGTTCTTCATAAATCTTGATAATCCTGGTTGGTGCTGTGGTATCATTTTGCTTTGAAAAATGCACAATGCTAAAGGCCAGGATGTCAGATTGTTGTGTCTGGGGTGTTGATTTATGATACAGAGCTTTGGCTTCTCTGGAGAGTTTTCTGAATCCTTCAGCAATGGTCGTTCCTTCATTTCTGGGGATGCAACGGTACCCTTCATTCATGGCTCCTTGGGTCTGAAACAGTGACCTGTAATTGGCAAGTGCTGTGCTGTGGACCTCTTGGGCGTGTACGATCCTTATCCTGATGGCCCTGGGCCTTGTGATGGCCTTTGGTTTTGGGTACATTCTGGAGATGCTCGCAGGTCTTTCAGGAGACCCTTTCTTCAGCAGTGTGGCCAGTGGAAGTGAGAGGTTGGGAGTCCCAGAGCTTTCTGTAGTCTGAGAAGTGCCTGGAATATGGAAACTGGCTAGCCTCAATGTTGAAATATACAGAGTCCAATAGCGCCGAAAATGCAAGGGTATGTATCAGTGCTGAAGTCAGGAGAGAGAGTTCATGCCTGGGTGTGGGGATGGAGTTTTCTCCCTCCCTGTAGCGAGATACAAAAGCCTAGCTTTCTTGAGAGATAGGGAGGACTTGTCTTTAATGCGAGCAAGCTCTTAAGAGCTCCTGAAGGTGGGTATTCTGTCTGTCCTTGGGGCAAGAACGCCATATTTGGTTTTGCGTGGTTGGCATGCAGGGTTAGCCATGTGGAGCCGTGTGCAGCCTTGCATGATAAGGTCGTGTAACTGGATGTCCCCAGTGCCTCTGGGCAAGTACCCTCTTTGTCTTCCTTGCTCTGGGTTGCCAGAGGTCGGCTGGGTTCTTTGCCAGTAGTGTGGATGCTGCCTGTGCTTATATAGGAAGGCTCAGCATGCTCCTGAGCCGCATACATCCCCTCCTTACATCCCGCTGCTCCCCACCTAGTTGCTGGTTTCTAGGGATGTCGGTGTTGCTCACGTCATCATACATTACCATGTTCTGCTACACCTTCCACCAGCGAAGCTCTCCTCACCCACTCCTCACCATAACCCTTGTTCATCTTTCATGAGTCCATTCACGTGCCAATCCCCTCACAAAATCTTCCAAATGCTCCTCAGACCTCCTCGTGGCATGTAAAGCTTAGTGGGCACCGTCTAGTTGGAGACCAGACACAGTCAACTGATTGCCCTTGCTACTTGGAGACAGCGACCATGAAGCTAATGGCTCTAAAAATTAATGCAACCTTTCTCCAGGAGCTAGGCACACGATAAATGCTTAGGAATGACAATGGACTCTGGGCCCAACTGGAGAGCAGGACTGAGCCAAACTGAACAGCTTTCCCCCAGGACAGTGCTATATCCCCCACTAAGAAAGCCTAGGGCAAAGCAGCCCCTTTATGAACAGGTGGGGATTGGTCAATCCCTCCTTGTCCAGTCGTCCCTAGGGAGGAGAGATGGCTGAACTGGCGGTAGCCGGAGGAAGCCTCGGGATGGCGAACGCTCACTCTACCTCCCTTGTCCCTGCAGGTCACCGAAGTGAATTTGAACAACATGCTGTGTCCGGCCATCTCAGACCCATTCTACGGCCCCTGGTATCGCATCTGGGCCTCGGGACACCAGACTCTCATGACCATGACCCACGGGAAGCTGGTCATCCTGTTCTCATACATGGCTGGGCCCTTGTGTAAATATCTGCTGGATTTGCTCCGGCTTCCAGCCAAGAAAATAGACTGAAGGTGCTTGGGGTTTGGTTTTGTTTTATTTTGTTTGTTTTTTGTTTTTGTTTTTTTGTTTTGTTTTGTTTTGTTTCTCCCTGAGGAAACAAGTCCTGACTTGACTCAGAGAACATCCAGTTCTTGACAGACTCATTGGCGAGGGCAATAGGATACTTGGTGAATTTCTTTTTTTCCTCCTCTCTGTCCCTTTCTTCCACGACTCTTCCCTCCTCAGCTCCTCCCCATGAATGGCTCTTTGTGCCTGGGATAGTGCTGGGGGCTGGAACTTACTTCCTTTCATCCCCTGACCTCTGGGTTCCTACTGTGTGCCCCGTCCCTGTGCTTGGCCTTACCAAGAGAAATGGTAGTCAGTTAGTCAGTGCCCTTCACACTGTTTGTCGGTGCTTTTTAACAACAGCTAGTTGAAGAAGCGGGGAGCAGCAAGCGGTAGTTCCCCCAGCACCCCAGCAATGAAACAGTGTTCGGGTCACTTCTCCACTGCCAGGGACCTCCAGGCTCATGCTGGGGTCCCCTTTTACCTCCAGCATAGCTCCCACCAAAAGGGGACCAAGGCCTTGTTTCTATACCAGCTGCCAAGGGACTTCCCAGATCACAGCCAAAATAGATTCTTCCAGTGATGGGTGTCCCGTGATGTAAAGCAGGGAGCCGCCCAGCCACTCCTTCTAGGGTGCTGCCTGGGGTGGAAGGTGACAGCAGTGTGCAGGCCGAGGGCAAGATTCCACAGTGGGCTGCCAGAGGTCTGTCGCCACAGCGAGTATGAAGTCAAGAGGGTGAAGGTGTGTACAGTACCAGGCAGGACACCCCCCGGCTCCCGTCCCCCAAAAAAACCTTCCCTGTGAAATCTGAGAGCCGATCCACACTCCAATCCAAAGTGAGCAAAGAAATTAAGAAGCCAACTAAGTCGAGTGGCAACTTGAGAAAGCTGTGATCTGACGCCTAGTCTATGTCATGTGGATAATTTGGCAACACTCTAGTCTCAGCTGCCCCCAACCATCCTCATTGTCTCTGTACATGTCTCTGTTTCTCTTTGTCTGTGGCCGCTTCATGGAAGAGGGAGCTGGAGGCGGGGCTTGGGTACTATTTGGCTGTTTCCTATTTTGGATGTTTGAAATGGGGGAACCCTTGCATTTCGGGAAGGTACTCTAGAGCCATTCCTGGCACTTCGAGGACCTGTCCACAGCTCCCCAAGGCAGTTTCTTTATGGCTTGATTTCTTTCGTGTAGCTAGATTCTGCTTAAGTGTTCAGTGTGGGGAAACATCCTTGGTTTGGCAGCTTGACGACGTCCAAAGCCCATGTGTAGGTTGAAAGGGAACCACCAATGGATCAGGTCCCCATAGGTAGCAGTTCAAGTGTTCTTTAGGAAGGAACTTCTGTTGAAAGAAAGGTACTTAGTCATGTATGGGCCACAAAGGACACCAGTGTCTGGACATTGCTGACTCCTTGTCAGCTTCTAAGTAGGAGGAGATTTGTTTAAGAATAGAGAAAGAAGTTTGTGCCATAACCACCCCATGTCCCAGTTCCGGTTGCAGTATTCAATGTGAGTTTGTGGGTGTTAGGCCTAACCCGAGCTTCAGTGACTCGGTGGCCATGAAACGGACTTGCCAGGGAAGCAGCGGCAGGACAGTCTCCCTGAGCAAATGGAAAGTAAGGGAAGCATCTCTGGGAGGGGTTGCTTGAACATGAGTTGATTGGCTCTGAGGTACGGAGAACCGGGAAAGAAGAACTCCTAGTGTGCTTCTTCCCCTTGAGCTCCTGCCATGCCTCTTCCTCCTCTCGCCCTCTCGCTGGTCTCTGGAAGTGCTTCTTCTGCTGCTCTTTTCCCCACCCCCTCAGAGAAGTCTTGGTTGAATAAAATGTGTGAGAGCCTCCCTGGCCCTGGGCCTCTCTGTAGAAGAGCATGGAAAGAGGTCATGAATGAAGCTTGATTAATAAAAACTCAGAGACAGAAATTGGGGTCCAGCCTGAGGATCAGAAAAGCAAAGCAGCCAACCACTTGCTCTTACCTCAGTCCAGGTTCTCAGAATGAGACTGTCTGAGAGCTGCTTCCTCCTGTCTTGTATTCCTCTCTAGTACTGATTAAAGGTGTGGGTTACCACTGCCTGGTCTGTAAGGCTGAGCAGTGGGGCTCTTTTACTCACTGATCTTCAGGGAAGCTTTATTTATTAAAATACAAATGAAATGTTGCTACACATGAGGCCTACCATGGCCCTTGCCACAACATATAGCTGCTGCCTGCGGTGATGTAGGGCCTCAGCTGAGGGAGCCAACTCCAGAATGCCACAGAGGTGGGAGTGCCGTACACGCTTCTTTCCCGTCTGGGCACCGTGGCCCAGATTGCTAGGCATCTTGGGCTTTCCCTGCATTGGCACGCCTCCAGTAGCTTGCCTCTGCTTTGGCAGCAAATCAACAAACCCATTTCTGGTAGGCATTTTCTGGCGCTCAGAGGGAGAGAAGAAACTCAAAGCCATGCTGCCTGGCTCGGCCAGGCCAGAGTCAGACACGCCCGTCAAGAAGGAGGAAGTAAAGCAGAGGTTGGCTAATAGGTAAAGAAATTAAAATAAACAGTTTGTGGCTCTTTCAACAGATTCCACAGGGAGTATTGGGTTAGGTTTTAAATGTTGGGGTACAGGGGACCCTCTTCATTGCTTCTCACTCTTACTTTGGTCCAGACCCACATGAAAAGGGCTAACCTACCGAGGCTCTACTCTATGTTGTGGAAGTTGCCCCCAGGTATGTCCAACAGCCTTCCTGACAGTAGAGACTGTTACCAGAGACAAAGGAGAAGACAGTTGGGACTGACTCTACAGCGCCTCCTCAGGCCTTTCTTGTCCCTGTGAAGGCTGTTCCCTAGTTACCTTGGCCAGAGTTCTGTATATCGCCTACCATGCAGTAGCTCCGTGCCTATGTGAGAGTTCTCATAGATGGGGCCCATTTCTTTGAGATTGTCCCAGCAAGAGGGCCTAGTGCATCCTCAAGCCCTCAGCATACATGGTCAAGGGGCTGTGCCACCAAGAACAACTGGCTAAGCCAGAAAATTTGTGGCAGCCACTCTGAGTAACAGAGGTTGTTTTTCCCACTTAAAGCTTCTTCCTGCCCCCAGTATTTGGTTTTGTATATCTAAGACTTGGCCCAACATCCTCCCAGAAGCCTAGCAGCAAGCACTTCTGTCCTCCTGGGGTACACTGTAGTGATTGGGAGCCACCACCTCCACCTCTCTAAGTCTGTCTTCTCTTCCTGTGAACTTCTTTGTACCTGTGGACTTCCAGGGTCTAAGTGGGTTATGTAGGGTCTGTTGTGCACTTTATTCTGTGGTTCTTCCAAGTACCTGTCAGACCATCGCTTTTTCTGTAGCCTCTGCTGGGGCTTTGCTGTATGTGATCATGGAAGAGTCAGTGTTTTGTGACGTAATTACAAGCTTCTCCCAGATAACTCGGTGTTAGCAGGGCTCTACGCAGAAGAACTGGGGTTAGGGAATGCTTTGAGTTGTGTTGATCCTGGTGTTTGGGAGATGACAAGGGCCCTTTTTAACCCTCCTTCTGCCAAATAGACTTTCCTGGCATTCTGTCACTTGTTTTTTTTGTGGAGAGAAGTTTCTGAATGGTTTCTACTGTAAGGGAGGCTTGCGGGGAGGAAAAGGGGGTCTTCCGACACGCTGCTGGTTTTAGTGAGCCAGGGCCAGGCATCCCAGGCAACTTGGGAAGGCCCAGGACTGGGAAGCCATGTCCTGTGTCTCCCCCCCGCAACCTCCCCAGCCTTGCCCTCTCTGAGTCCACGAGAAGAGCCAGTCTTCCGCTTGTATATACAACTGCAGGAAGACCACAAGGTACTTGATGTTGCCCTCATCTTGAGACACTTGTGTATACTGATTTGCTACTTGTGGCATTGAACAGACCCCCCCACCCCCACTCAATGATAAACAGATCAGAAACAAAATTCATTTTAAGCAGAAATGATGTTTTGGAAACTCTTGATTTATTTTGGTGTCAATGTTCTATTTGATTTTAAAGCATTCTTGGTTTATTTGATGCAATTGTAGTGAAGAGAACAGGACTGAATGGTGTCCAATTATTTCTTCTGGGACACTGGTGAGC
>NW_004949205.1:709698-720927 GCF_000317375.1 Microtus ochrogaster
CCTCTTCCTCCATCCTTCTTCTGCAGCTGGGACTGCCATGTACTGTCACCCTCATGTGCCAGGCTCCCTTGGGAGGCAGTCTCTGAACTCCCTAGATGGCATTGAACCTCTTCGTGAGGCTGCTTCTAGGGCGCTCTTTACTCCCCCATCTCTAGTCTACCTCCCCTCTTTGGGTGTTTTTGTAATGTGTTTTCTCTGTTTTGTACAACCCCTTTGATTGTACTTAAGTGGTTTCTGCAGCCACCTTTGGAAAGAAATGGTCCTTAATTTGTGTACTTAGCGTTTTTTGAATCTTAGCCTCAGGTGTTCCTGCTGTTGAAGATCCCTGAATGAAAAGGAACCCTCCCTATGGGACTTATTGTTACAATGTTTTCTTCATTTGCTGTTATTAAAAGATTTATGAGAACTCAGGCGTCCGGGCTTTGCTTCTGAGAACCCTCTCAAGAAGGCTTTGCAAAGTAGACAAAAGGGGTCATTTGCTGGCCTAGTGTGTTATACAGTAGTCACCACCTCTCCCAGCCAGGGCAGCTGGACTCAGCCCAGCTTGGCCCCATGGGCAGAACAGTGACTTGGACTTGATTTCCCATACACTGCCTACTTCCTATCAGGCCGTTGGCTCTAAGGGGAGCTTATCAGTCAGGGGCATAGGCTCTCCGGGCCCCATGGGAGGCTAGGCTAGATGGTGAGGTCAGACAATGCGACTTTGGGCCTTGGGAGATGGCTCATTTGGTACAGTGCTTGTAGGATAAGCAAGAGCACCTGAGTTTCAATCACCAGTACACATGCAAAAGCCAAGTGCAACAGCATCAACCTTTAACCCCAGCCCTTGGGGGTGGAGACGGATTCCAGGGCCTTGATGGGTAGCTGATCTGGCCAATCAATACAGCCTATGGGTTTAATGGGAAGACTGGTCATTCATCTCTGATCTCTGCACACACATGTGGGTGAGTGTACACATACACATGCACACCACATACACAAGAAAGAATGTAACTTTAAAATATGATGACTTCTGGCCCAGAGCCCCAAATGTCCTTCAAGTAAGTAGTATCCATGTAGGCTCAGACTGTCCCTTGGCGAAGACTCTGAGCAAGGTAATAGTGTCCTTTGGGAACAGCCCAAAGTCCTCTGTCTTTTTTGTTGATGCTGCCACTTCTAGAAGGGGATACATAGTGGCAGTCAGTGCAGGTGGATAACCCTCACCCCCATTGGCCAGGCGTGGGCCCCCTAGGCTGTGGAGTGCACAGCACCGTATATAGTCCTAGACTAGAAATAACCAGCTTGGCAATTTCTTCATTGGCTGCTGAGGTTCCCACTCTGTACTGTGTATCCGTACCGGTGGTCAGTGCCTCTCCATGTGTTCCCAAAATACTCCCCCCCCCATGCTCTGTGAGTTGACTGCCACTGTAGTTTCTACTTCAGTCATCAGCAAGAAGCTGGAAACTAGCACTGTATGATACCCGTCCTTTGGGCCCCGCTGCCTTTTTGGTTTGTTAGATTGCTAGGAAGACCATAGCTTAGGAACCAAGCTCTCAGAGAAAAGGGGGGCGAGGGCTACAGAGATGACTCTGTAGATGAGAAGAGATTGCTGTGAAAAACATTCTAATCTCCAGAATCAATGGAAAAGCCAGGCTTGCCTAGATGTCCCTGTAAGCCCAGCACTGGTGGGAAGGGGACAAGAAGGCTGCTGGGGCTTGCTGTTCGACCAGTCTAGCTGAAAAAAATTAGTGATCTCCAGCTTCAGCAGATGAGGACGGGCTCAGTCAAAGTTAGTCTGACTCGTCTCTCCGAGTCAGTGTTATGCATAGCATTGAGGTGGCTTGAGTTGCAGGTCAGGGGGCTTCCAGAAAGGCAGTAGGAGAGCTTGCTCCAGTCAATAACACCTTCTGTCTTAGCAGACCCCCTAAACTTGATCCTGTGGCTCCTGTGTGTCAGCATCTCACAAGGCAAGTCTTAGTAATAAAGATGGGGCTGCCTTGGCCTATCCTTGCTAGGGTCTAAGGACAGTAGCATGAACCACTAGTCAACTCTTCTGTCTAGCAACTCGATCCTGGCCTCACCTCTGTTCTTGCCACCAGCTTTCCCTGCTGACTCTTGTCCATAACTTCATTTTCTCAGGGGCTTTCAGAGGTGGTACTCACCTGCTCCTGCTCTGTCTAGAGTTTCTTCTTCCTTACCAGTCAGGAGCACAACCTCTTTGCCATTTCAGTTTTTCGCAAAGATCCCAGGCCTTCCTGTATTATGTCTTATAAGAACTCAGGCCTTCCTATGCATTCTTGGACATACTTTAGGTTCAGAGTGTGCCAGAGTGGGCAGGCTCATAAATGCTGTGTATTTATGGCCTGGGAGGCGGTGGCGGGGATGGGGGTCAGGTAGAGAATGTCAATGCCGAGCCCTGACTCAAGCACATAATTACAAGCAAACTTTTCTGTGGTTGTTGTTCTTGCTTTAAGCTTCTAGGTTCTGAGTCATCTCTTTGACCTGACAGTCTATATTGGCGCTTTTATGAAACCTTTTAAGACATCTAAAAGGCACGAAGAGTAACAGCTAAATCCAACTTAAGAAAGTGAACATTAGCAGTGCAATTGAAGCTCCCCCAGACAGCTAGAAATCATTCCTCTACACTTCCTAGATTCAGAGGAGGGGCCTTAGAAGGCCCCTTCTGGGCGTGAGGGATAGGAGGCAGAGTAGTTAGCCTCTGTCGTTCATCACATAGCTTGTCCTCAGAGTAGCCATTAACAGCTACTGGGGCTTTGACTATTCTCTCCCGCTGTGCTTCTATGTGCCCTGTGTTGTGGAAGTCTGTGTGTGTGTTTGGGGGGGTGTTGTGTGGAGAAGAGGTGATGTCTTTGTTTTAATGGATTTCTCTCTTTTTTTGGCTCTAAGACACTTTTGGTCCTATCTTCATATCTCTACAAAGCTGAATGTACATTACAATCAATCACATTTGAACCTCTTTTACTTCCAGTGCGGTAACATAAGAGACATCTTACAACCTAAAGCGCTTCAGAGCCACTTTAAATACTCTCCTTGCTTTTTCCCTTCTTCAAGGAAGTCGCTTTCCTGCCACAGAAAACCCCTTTGTGAAAAGTTGTATGTGACATCATTATCACACTTTGTCCCACCTAGATGTGCTAGTACAGGCCTGAAATCCCAGCACTTGTGATCCGCACACTTGGGATGCTGCGGCAGGAAGACTGCAAGTTGGGAGGATGGCCTGGGCTACATAGCAAAGTCCCATGTCAGTGAAAGGACACATAAACCCAACACAGTCTTTCTCTACCAGCATCCATGAAGTCAGACAAGCGTTCTGCTTCCTACCTGAGAGGTTCACTGTGTTGAGCTGTCTCCCAAGGTCGGTGGTTTTGGGGACACAATGGCAAGGAGGCCAAGTACACCTGCATCAGGAAGACCATTGTGCCTAATGATGGGGAGGGAGCCAGACAAATCAGACTGAGTCAGGTCCAACAGCAATGCTCCTTTCTTTTCTTTTCCTCATTGTCTTTTGATTTGTTTTGTTTGTTTCCCAACCACAGCCTAGAAAGACAGCTCAGTCTGGTTCCCTGGGGAACTTTGGTTAGTCAATGCTAGGCGTGAGGTGAGCTGGCAGCAGTGGGAGCACAGAGGAGGTAGAGCCTGGCCTGGCCAGAAGCATCTAGGTTGACGTAAGTGGTTGTCTGGCCCACACAGAGGAAAGCAATGATTTCCTGGCTTTCTTAAGGTAGAGGAAGGGGAGCCAGTGGGCCTTTCAAGGAAAATCAACAGTTTGACCTGAGGCAGCTTGAACCCTGGGTATTTCCAATAGCCTGAGCAGTTGCCAACTGCTAAAAGCCTTCACTCAGTTCTGGCTGTCTTGCAAGCTCAGCTTGGCCCATTTTAACCCTCAGGTCATGCTTTTCCAGAAGGAAAAAGGTGTGTCTGCAGCAAACCTGGGATACTTGGAGTCAAGAAACAGCTTTTGGACATTTTCCCCTAGAGGGTTTAGCAAGATCTGATCATCCTGGATTAGAGCTGCCCTCACGTAACTAGGTTAAATTGTTAGCCTACTTGGGCCCCTTCTGCTGGGGCCTCCTTCAAAGCTGATGAGGCCGATTAGGGGGCTATTTCTGAGCACCAGTCATGTACCCACAAGACTGGGAGACTAGAAAGATGATAACTACGGCTGAGGCAGAGTCGGCCTTGCTTGTAGGGAAAGCACTACTGTCAGACACATCTTGAGTCCTGGGAAAAGAGAGTAGCCGTAAGTCAGGGCTGTGGGTATTGATTTTACTAAACCAGACCCATTTGTAGATACACATTTATAAAACCAGACCAACCAATTCATTTTTTGAAATGGACTTAGTCCTATACCTTTTACCATCTCCATTTATAGAGAGAGATGGTGGGCTATCAACAGGAGGGCCTTGGTGGTAGTCACTAGCCTACACTCAGTAGATTCTCTACATCTGAAGAAGATTGTTGTCTTAACCTGTCTCAGCCTGAGTTTGGTCATCCACAAGAAAACAGTAACAGTAGGCACTTCAGAGTGCTATCGTAAGGATATATCGTAGAGTACATAAAACGCCTGGTTCAGGGCCTCGCAGAATATTTTAGGAACTGCTTCTGTCAGCACCAAGTATCACCACTACCATCAGCATCACCACTACCATCAGCATCACCACCACCATCCTCATCACCACCACCATCAGCATCACTACTACCATCAGCATCACCACTACCATCGCTACCACGATAGCCACCATCATCTTCATCAAGACCAATAGTGAATGATAAAAAGCTCCGTCTCTGGAACCCAACAAACGTGATTTGAATCCTGGCTTTGCCCCTTTAGGTAGCCATGTACAAGGGACAACTTGTGTGAATTTCATTTGGACATTGTAAAATGGGGAAAAATCATCAGGTGATTGGAAAATGTATATGGTTCAGAGGACACATTTAACTGGTGTTGGCTTTTTCTAATTGTTAAAAAGGAATGATCATGAAGAATTTTGCCTAAATGTTTATGATGGTGGGAATGAATAGGCCAAGCAGTGAAACTGGGTAGTGAAACCATTCCATATGTTTTCATTGTGGATACACTTCTCAATGCACAAAGGGTATAAGCATCAAACCCGAAGGATGCATAGTAGCAGCAGTATACCCTCCTGTAAACCATACATAGTCTTTGGCTAATAAGTGTGTGACAGTGGAGGTCCAACTGCTGTAAATGGAATTCTGGTGCAGGGTGCTGAGAGTAGGGAGGGCTGTGAAAAGGGTGGGGAAAGATTCTGTTCATTTTTGCTGCAAAAATCAAAAAGTGTTCTAAACAGTAAAGTCTGTTTTAAAGGAAAATTCAGAAAGGAATGATTAGCTAGGTTTTCAATATATAACTAAATATAACTGAAAAAAATTAGAAAAAGGAAACGGGGAAGGAAGCAAAAAAATATACTGGAGAAATTTTACACCTCATCAAACACCAAATGAGGTAGTGACCAGAAGAACTGATAAACAAAGTAAATGGAAGATACATAGAAAGCGTTACACACTGGCAGGATTAAACACTTAATTATCAATGTGCACTTTAAATCTAAATGAATGAAATTCACCCACTAAGACACAGATATTGACAGAATGGATTAAAAACCTTCTGGGACTGGAGAGTAAGAGTGCTTCTTACTCTTCCACGGAGCTAAGTTTGCTTCTCAGCACCTACGTTGGGAGGCTCACAGCCATCTGTAATTTTAGCTCCAAGGGATCCAACCCTTTCCTCTGTCTTCTGATGGTACCTGCCTCCATGTGGCGTACACAGATCCACATACATACATACGGAAGAGCACGCCCATGCAAATAATAACTCCAGTGAAGCCGAAGAGATAGCTTCGCTAATATGAAATAATCAATTTTTAAGTAAAAAAAGTTTTAAGAAACTAAGTATTTCAGACGATGGTAGTGCAGTTCTTTAATCCCAGCAATTCAGGGACAGAGGCAGGTGGATCTCTGTGAGTTCAAGACCAGGTTGGTCTACAGAGCTAGATTCAGGACAACCAGGGCTACACAGAGAAACTCTGTCTTAAAAAACCAATCAACCAACCAATGAGACAAGCAAACAAAAGAAACTGAAGCGCGATTAATAAGAACTCACGGTCAGAAATTGGTGTTCAGCCTGAAGATCCAAAAAGCAAAACAGTTAGCCACTGGCTCTTACCTCGACCTCAGTCTAAAATGAGAATCCTGTCTCCTGGGATCTCAGAATGAGACTGAGACTGAGAGCTGTCTTGCCCCATCTTATATTCCTCTCTAGGGCTGGAATCAAAGGCATGCACCACCCAGTTCCTATGGCAACCAGTGTGGCTACTGGAATTAAAGGTGTGTGTCACGACTACTGGGATTAAAGGTTTGTGTTACTTTAATCTGGTCTGTAAGGCTGACCAGTGGGACTGTTTACTCTCAGCTCTTCCGACAATCTTTATTTATTAAAATACGTTTGAAATGCTACTACAAGAAACAAAGTATATTTTGTTGATAAGAGGAATAAATAATTGTAAAGATACAGCAATTCAAAACATGTGCATCAAACAGAGCCTCCATCATATAGTTGGATGGTATGTTTCTGCCATAAGTGATTTTTGTCATGGTAAAATACTTGACTTCCATTCTGAATTTGCCTCATGTTTTCATTAGGAAAGGGTGTTAGCTCTTGTCAAATTCCTCCTCTGCCTCTGGTGAGGGGATGATGTTTTTCCCTTGTCCAGTATAAGTCTGAAAGTTTCCTCCTATGATCAGGGAGACCCGTCCAGTATCACACCTCTGCTAGCAACATGGTACTGGGAATCCTAGCCAGAGTAGTTGAACAGAAGTCTTTGTTCTGTAAGACAGTTTTGTTTCTACTCTCATGTTTTTTTTTGTATATGTGTGTGTGTATTAGTTTATATATGCATATATATGTAACCTAGAATCACAAATTAGAGAAATGGAGCTTAAACTATGTGACATGTTTCTTTCTTAGACAGACTTAATTCTCTACTTGTACCCATTTTCCTGCAAGCAACATGATTTCACTTTTCTCTGTGGCTTAAAGAATTTCATTGTGATACATGCCACACAAAAATATTAATAAAAAGAGGACATGAGGCTGGGAAGGGGATGTGTTGTGGGGGGAGTGGGTAGTTGGGGGAGTAGGTGGAAATGATCAAGATATATCACATACAAAGAATAATGAAAAATAGCTCTATAAAGAAAAAAAGAAGAAAAAGCATCTAAATTTGGAAATTAGGAAGAAGCAGGGGCTGGAAAGATGGGGTTTGCCAGCAAAGCACTTATCTCTGAAGCAGGGGGCCTGAGATCCTCAGGGGGGCCTGAGTTCCATCCCTAAAACCTGTGTACAAATATCAGGCATGGTGGCACATGCTTAATCTCAGCACTGGGAAAACAGAGACAGGAGATCCCTAGAACTCACTGGTCAGCCAGTTTGACTCACTTGGTGAGCTGCAGACCAATGAGAGAGCCTGTATCAAAGGAAGTAGATGGCATTCCTGAGAGAGATACCTGTTGTCCGATGACATGCATGCACATGTGTGTGCGTACGTATACACGTACAGAAGGAAAAGCAAAACTATATGTAGACAATATTGTTATATTAATGTATAAATAAATTCCATAAAACATATCTACTCAATTATGGAAGTCAATACATTCAGCAAGATCGCAGGATATAAAAACCAGCACATCAAAATTAGTTGTGCTTCTGTATGCCAGGAATAAACAATTTAAAAATGAAGAAGACCCTATTTATGATAGCATCTAAAATATTTTTTCAAAAACATAGGAGTAAATGTAATCAAGGAGGTAAATGATTTGTACATAGTAAACTATAAAATACTGCTCAAATGTGTACATAAATAAAATACTGTGTATTGGATAATTAGAAAAATAGTAAGATGGCAGTGGTCTCCAAAGCTAACTACTGCCCTCATCAAAGTTTCTGTAGCCTGTTTCTCTTTAAAACAGACATGTCAATCCTTAATTTTATATATGGAATCTCAGAGTCTTGAATATTTGAAACAGCACTGAGAAAAGAAAAAATTCTTTGTTTCAAAATTTACTCCAAAGGTACTGTAATCAAGGCTATTTAGTGCCAGGATAAAGATAGACCAGTGGAAAACAATAGAAAAATCCAGAAATAATCCTAAACTTTTATCAGTAATTGCTTTTCAACAAACATGCCCAAACCATTCAATGGGAGAAAATGACATGGGATCAGTCATGTAACTACATGCAAAACAATGAAATTTGAATGGCTACCTCATATTTATACACAATTAACACATCAGATCCTAAATATAAAGGCTAAGTCAATGTACAGAGCTATTAGAAGACTACATAGGGAAAGTCTTTAGAACCCTGGTTTGGCAACGAGTTCTTAGTTTTGATAGAAAAAGCACAAAGCAGGAAGTTAAAAACTAATAATTTTTGATAGCAGCTTAATATCCCATGTATATAAAGAATTCATATAACTTGATAGAAAAAAGAAACAACTCCTCCAGAAAAACAAAACTAAAAAGCAAATTGTCCAATTAAGATCTGAGTTAAGACCTTGAACAGAAACTTCCTCCAAAGATACACCATAGATACACCAATGACCAATAAGCATACCGAAAGTCATTTGGTCTCCCTAGCCACTAAAGAAATGCCAGCCATCGTGAAGCTGGTCATGATGGTGCACATCTGTCAGGGATGTGGAATTGCGGGGTGCATGAGTTCCAGGCTGGCCTCCACTTCAAGTGAGAGCTTGTCTCAAAAAACAAAAGCCAAAATGAGTTGAACAGATATCAGAGGATGAATTTCCACAGAAGAAATGTGTCCTTTGGCTCACAGTTGTACTGGCTCCTTGGTGGCTTGGCCTATTGCACATCATGGTAAGAACCAGTGGTGGACAAAAGTGTGAGGTTCATATTTGCTGGATGCCAAGGCAGCCAGCAAGGAGCTAGGGTTCCAGTATTCCCCTCACGGATGTGCCTGAGTCAATAGACTCCTCCCTCTAGGTCCTCACCTCTTAAATGTTCTACTACTTGTCAATCGTGTCATAGGCTAGGGACTTGGCCTTTGACACATAGACCTTTGGGGGCCACTTATCCAAATCATAATATTGAAATGCCATTTCACCTCCACTAAGATGTTTTTAATTTTGAACAAAGGCCTAAATGTATATTTCTGAGACATGAAAACACATGCACTTAGAAACTTGTATAGGACTGACTGTCCATAGCAACACTGTCGCTGAGAGCCAAAAGGTGTAGACATTATGATGGGCAAACAAATTGGGTTACATGATACAATGTAATACTAGTCACCCATAAAAAAGAACTGTATCAAGATGTGGGTGGGGGTTGAGGAGTGACTTGTCACTGTTGTGGGATGCACTTATGGACTGATGCAAAAGTGTGTGGAAATTGAAAGCCGGTGACTGTAAAACACCAAAGACATTGTCACTGAGACTCCCCACGATTAACTGGTTACTTGTATACAATCTGAGTTTTACCTTAATAAAAACAAATGTCAAATAAAAATAATTAAATCGAGCAGTTTTCTTTTCACTCCCAAGTGACCTGTGCACTGCTTCTCATAGTACCTTCTGGTATAACCATCCACAAAGCAAAAAGCATTGGCTATGAGTTCCCATCCTATGCCAGTACAATGTCTATTTGACCTTCAGGGCTGCAGAGTCTACTGGAGTCGATGATTACAAATCTCCCGCAAAAGAGGAATCCATTCTATCTGAACAACTGGGCCACCCCATAGCTCTTAAACCTGTCATTCAGGGATGCTATTACTAGACATGCATGGCAAGACAAACAAAACCCAAATTCCCAAGTCACATGGCTTCACTTACGCTCGTAATGGAGACTACACACTGTTGTCTTTGATTCTTGTAGAAGCCACCACTGAGGCCTGTGCCATAGGGGTTACAATGCCCCTACGAATCCCTGGAATTCCCTTGGATGTTTGCAGTAGAGAGAGTATTGGGAAATATTTGCACTACTCACACTAGCACTGTTCCTCAAAATGATGAAAGATGGGCTTTTTCAGGGCTGGACAGATAAATCAGTGGTAAAGAGTGTGCCCCAGCACCAATGTTTAGTGGCTTACAACTTCCCAATGCTTGTAACTCCAGCTCAATGGGATCAGCTACCTCTAGCTCTGTAAGTGTCTGCACGCATGTGCGTGTACGTGTGCACAGGCGTGCATGCATGCATACATGTGCATGCTGTATGTGCGCGCGCACACACACACACACCAAACTTTTTTTCCATGGGGTTTCCCGCTCTTTCCAGTTCATGCCACTCTCTTTATATTCTGCCAGGCTATGCTTCTGCTAGGCTATGCTTCAGTGGGCACTAGTATGTTCCTTCCAGCGATCTGGTCAGGTCCCTTTTATGTCTTATGCTGAAACCCATAATGTGTATGTACCATTATGGATTATTCCAGAACACCACTTAGGAAGAAATCCAGAATCCACAGAAAGTGACACAAAAATTTCCCGTTTTGAATCCACCTGATAGTCACTCAGTGGCCACCACCCAGCAGCTTTCTCTCTGTTCAAATGGCATTTCCAGAATGCCTGTGCTTCCTGTCTCAAAATAGCCACAACTGAATTGTGCCTCTTTGCCTTTCCTAGGTAGCAAGGGATTCATAAAGTTACCCCGGTTTCCCTTTCCTTATCATTTTACCTTTGTTATTCCTTCTCTCCTTCTGCCCCATGAAGGGGTTTTTGCCTGCTATGGGATTAGCATTCCACAAGGAATCTTGTTGTGTACTTTCATTTGGGGCCCAAAGGCAGCTTCTTGGAGCAAATGGCCGAGACCCTGTTCCCTCTTATCTTTGTCCTCTGTCTTGGTGCCAGGAGGGGCCATATGCCTCTCAGAGGGCAGACTCACAGGAAGGAACACAACTTTCAGTTTCCAAATATCACTCTGCATGTCCACAAACCTTATTCTTGAATGATCCTAGCGACCTTGCGTATTTCTCATAGGGAACAAGACAGCCACGTGGTGAGGATGAAGGGGGAAACCCCAGTTTTCCTCACAAAGTGTTTTTATGCTTCATGTGGAGTAGTTTATGGCACGGACATGTTGGAGGGCCAGAAATTAAAATGCCATTTTTCTTTTTTTTTTATTTTATTGAGAAAAGGAAAAAAAACAAGTTTCCACCTCCTCCCAGCCTCCCATTTCCCTCCCCCTCCTCCCACCCTTC
>NW_004949205.1:723747-732643 GCF_000317375.1 Microtus ochrogaster
GCATAACTGGATGTCAACCTGTAGAAGAATGAAAATAGACCCATATCTATCACCATGCACAAAACTCAAGTCCAAATGGATTAAAGACCTCAAAATGCCATTTTTCTTAACATCATTCTGAGGTGGAAGCCATTTAGAAATACCCTATGATGACAAGCCACTGCTGTCTCGATCCAGTCTGAAGTTTTTGCAGCAAGAACTAACTTGTATTCCCCTCCCACTTCTTAGCCCAGATTATTAATTTGTCTTCGCAATTACATGATATTCATTCTGCAACTAAGCAAAGCACCATGGCTCCGAGGCCACAGGCACTCAATAAATATTGATGGATCACATTGAGCCTGACATTTGGGAGGAAAAGGCCAAAAACGGCAGTCATTTCATCTAATGACGGCTTCCCAGTGGCTCCCAGAATAACAGGCAGTTGGGACTCCAGCAGTCACTTCGGATTGTCCTGTGAGACCCTTGGCTTATTGTAACCGTTCCAGTTATCTGTAAACACCATCCGAACAACACACTTACATGTGTGTTTAAGTATATACTATTTTTAGAATGTAATTTTAAAAAGAACGGAAGAGAACACCTCATATGTTATATCTAGAAGGGCAATAGATGCCCACTGGTGAGTTAGCAGAAGCAAGTTGAGTCATTTCTGCTCCGCAGTGGGGGCGATGCTTCTTCCTGCTGGAACTTCTTGAAGCTTTGACAGGTTGTAGCTGTACTGGGCTTTTATGGCTTAGGCTGATATTGGACCCAGTGCTATGAGGTCGTATGCATATTATATTGCCTTTACTTTGTGCAAATTAAGGCCTTCTTGCTGTTGCCCAGCCAAACTAAAATACAGAAAGAAATTAAGTCTGGAAGCTAAGTACGACCACCATCCCTCTCCCCAGTCACAATTGTATTGTCGTTGCTAACGCAGCCTTATTGTTCTTAACATTATAAGCAACTGGCATCCATTTGCAGAAGACAGCGACGAAATGCCACTTTATGTTTATTTTTAACACAGTCAAGTGACAACTATGATTTTTTTTTTAAAGAAAAACAACTCCTTCTTCCACTCTGAAAGGAGACTGATGGTGGACCAAATTAGCCACCTTTTCTGACCCAGATGTGTTGGAAAAGGGAGCAAGAGCTCACGGATGTCAGGGCAGTTGACGAGCACAGAGACATTCAAGGCTCTTGAATGTAGAACTGTATGCAACAAACATAGACAGCGGGCCATCCATCTCCCTCAGTGGAAATAAGCAATCAGTGGCCAGGACGAAAATCTGCAAGCACAGGTCCACACCTGCCTACAAGAAAGCATATGGTCCCCTCCCATCTCTCAGGGTGGTCCCACTTAACGAGTTCAAGATACACAATACCTGCTGAACATTATTACAGAGCTTCCATCACCATCGGTGGCTTCAGATACCCATAGCCAACTATAGGCCAAAGGTATTAAATGGAAGATTTCAGAAATAAACAAGTATTTGTGTTTTCTTATTTATTTCTTTTGCTTTGTGTGGTAGGGTGACACAGGAAATGCCGTTATTTACGATTCTGGAGAATTAGTGATATGCAGCAATATACAGCTAATGACATCTTGACTAGGCACATGACTAGACAGGCACATGACTAGGTACTAGCAAAGACCTTGTCTTTGCACACAGAGGGCTAGAAGCACCACCTCCTATGCCAGCATATTCTAATG
The DNA here is from genome assembly GCF_000317375.1 of Microtus ochrogaster. Taxonomy (NCBI): domain Eukaryota; kingdom Metazoa; phylum Chordata; class Mammalia; order Rodentia; family Cricetidae; genus Microtus; species Microtus ochrogaster. The sequence continues at coordinate 725,444 of NW_004949205.1, forward strand.
ATCTAGCATGAATGTCCTTTAAACCCCTTTTTTGCTTGTACTTCAAAAGTCCCTAACATGTCATAGCCAGGCTGGTTGCATAGGCCTCTAATCCCAGCACTCGGTAGGCAGACCCATCTCTGTGTTCCAGGACAGCCAGGCATACAGGAAACCCCTGACTTGACCCCCCCCCAACCCCCATCCCTAACATGTTGCTAATTTGTGGAGACTACCTTCAGTGCAACCAAGTACTAAAGGCTATTCAGGGATACCCTTATACAGCCCCGTTCTTTGATCTGGAAAATGGGACTTCAGCACCTAGCTCAGCAACAAAGTGAAAATGAGTCTGCCACCCAACCCTAATCCTAGGGTGGACACAGGCAGGCCTGGTCACTGTATGTGAGACTACTTCACCTTGAAGACATCACCCCCTTGGAACCAACTTCATGGGATTTAGCTCACTAGTTTCTTTTCAATCTGCACTTGGGTCCGAGACAGCCGCACGGCTGGGTACCAGCAGTTCCAGAGGATTGGCCACCAAGTCCAGGACAGAAAGCAGTATTTGTGTTTTCAATTGCATTGTGTTCGAGGCAAAATGAGGAAATCTCACCCTGTCCCACTATCTCTTGTTCAGGATGAGTCTTTGTCATATATATATATCACACCCCTTCCTGTTAGCCACTTAACAGGCATCTCATTAGCAGACTGACCATGCAGTATTGTCATATTTGGGTTCACAGAACCCTTATTTTACTTAATAATGGTCAGGAATTCAAGATGAGTGATGCCTGTGACTGTATTACAGCATGTTTTTGCACCTATTCTTAGTTATTAATCTTATATGGTGCCTAATTTATAGATGATGCTATATTATAGGTAGCACTAGGCATTTATTCGAGGACTTGGTATGTTTCCCCCTACAAATAAAATCTATATACTCTCACAGGAAGGGCCATTTTTCTTGCTGGTGCTAGGGATTAAATGCAGGGCCTCGGGCACATTAGACAATGACTCTATAATTGAGCTGTATTTCCACTCTTAAAGGATCCTTTTTAAAGAGATAGCATCCAAGTTTTTGAAAAAAGTAGCCTGGTTTCTAAATGGTACTTAAGATAATTCCTCCCATTTCTTGAGAGATTTCTTCCATTGGGCTTGGGATCTGGAAAGTAGGGGGTTGCAGGTATGGAGGGAAGGCCTTTCAATACAGTTGCCAAAAAAGAAAAAACCCCAATTCCCCCAAACCAAAACCAAGCAAACAAAAAAGTCTAACAAGGGCTGGCCTCAGCTGCAGTCTCCCATTTAGCATCCCCTCTTGAAAGTGAAAAGCTTGCGCAAACACCGATGGGCAGTTACCAAAAGTTCAACTGATCCAAATCAACACTGGTTTCAGCACACAAAGGCAGAGCCAAAGAAATGAGAAGCCATGTTGGATGAGCAGTCATTCATTTCCCAGCTCCCCCAGGTCGCAGCTCAGAGCCAGAGGTGCTTCCCTCCCCACCCCAGCACTTGCCCTAGCTCAGTGACAGGATCCCAGGGTGATGATAGTGTCCCATGAACAGAGAGAAAGTGCCTAACCTACAAAGCCCCACTTGCCTTCTGAAGTAGCGGAGCTTTTTAAAAGGTGCCCAGTGGGGCATGAAATCTAAAGCAGGAATACCGAAATTTGGGGAAGAATTGAGGAAGGCAGAATGTGGTTAGTGATGCTGAAATCTGTCCCGACCATTGAGTTCACCACTGATGCCACAAAAAGAATGCTGTGGGCCCATTATAGTACTTTATTCTACCTGAAACTATTAATATGGCCTAGATGATTAAGAAATCTTAATGTCCCAGTACATACAAATGATGAAAATAAATAAACCACAAGCAGAACATGAATGCCTTAATAGAGTACTAGCCCAAACCACAATAGTTCTTTAGGTCCTGAGATGGCTGATTTTAGCTACCATGATTGCCATAAGCACACGTTATAAAATTCACATGGTAATAGGGCTTTGGGGCAATGTAACTGAAAATGGTTCTATTTATATTCACATAGCAACTAAGGCTGAACCATACAAGAGGAAAGTGAGACAGCAAATGACTGATAAGGAGCTAGAGGTATGTCAACAATCTGGTTAGTAGCCTTCCCATAGAAAGGAGACACATGGCAGCAGTTGCCAGAGATCCACACTGCAAGTGTCTCCCTTTCCTCATGCAAGATTTTAATCTGGCTCTTGAGAGATGTGGCACCAGTTGCCCTACTCCCAAGCCCAGGCATTTTCCTCAAGCTGGAAGTCACTGGGCAAGTCACAAGTACCACTGTGGAGCTAGCAATGTACGTGGTGGTCAGTTTAGGTGTGTAGCATGCCCAGTGTACAGCCTTTGGGTTGCCACCTATACCATGAAGATGGGCAAAGCTTGACGTCAAAAGAAACAGTTTGCACTTAATCAGGTGTTTTCCCCATAATTTAGCAATGTCTTCTACAGCTCATGAACGATCACCCTTACCTACAATGTGACTTTGAGGCTAGCCTAAGGCACAGGAAACCCTGTCTTTTAAATACAGAAGTACCAATGACCCTAAAACCCCATCATGAGGTAGGTTAAATAAATAAATCAATCCAAATCAAATATTCAGTTTTAACATTTTATTGGGTAAATGATTTTAAAGGTAATAACAATAGTGTCAAAACCACTACAATATCTTTCCACAGCCATACCGTACAGACCCACATAAACCTTTTCATATTTTTTCTTCATTTTTAATATTTTAAAGCCATACAGGTCATATAAAATGCCCACTTCCAATAGCTTCTTCAAACTAGTAAGCAATTTAACGTGGGAGGGAGGACCTAGTTGTAATGAAGGGGTTTCAGGGAGTCTGTGACGTCTCACTGTAATCAAACACCAGGTTCCTAAGAAGGGAAGGAGAAGCTACTCCAGGTAGCTTTTTGCTCGTTACGTCTCACCACTGCATCACCAAAAACTCTTTATACTGGTGACCGATTCAAAGTAATTTTGGGGAACATATAAAACACTAAAATAACTTAGAAACTAGATCCAAATATCTCAAAAGTAATTAACTTTGATATACAAAAGCTGTTAGAGGTGGTTATAAAAGTATTTTTTGTTTGTTTGTTTTCTTTTTCTCAGTGCGTCTATGTACCAGCGCAGTTACTGGGTCTGGAGCAAAATAAAAGGTTCACTTTTTTTCTGAAACAGTAATAAAAACAAGGAAAACAAATCTTTGTATATAAAGGGTCAATGCTGGTCTTAAGAATGATGTAATCAGAAACCCTTAAATCGAGAGGCACACAGTGGGTTTCCACCTCACCAGTTTATTTAAATGGAGGAGGTGCTCACACTCCTCAAATAAACTTAGTTCAGTTTAACATCACTAGCAAAAAATCACTTAGAAACTGTACAAAAATAAAAAAGTTAACACATGTAATCCTGCAAGGTTTTTGTAAGGACTGGAAGGCAGGCTTTTGGAGCAGCATTTGGGCATGGCTGGGGGCTTCTTTGGTTTGATCTACAACACAGAAAAGATGGAACCTATTCCAGATGACAGTTTCAAATTCTTGCACATTTGAAGACAGGAAAAGAGGCCAGTATACAAACTTCCGGTGTGCTATGTGTGCAATGGAACCATTTGCATGGGACTGGACATCCTAGGTGTGGGGGTGGGAGTGGGGGTAGAGCAAGCCTTGCTGCACTTCCTCCATCACTTTCACTGACCTCCTCTGGGTGGGGGTGATTAGAGAGGGTAGTAGCACATTTGTGCAATCAGAAGGCCACTTGAGGGGGGGGGGCAATTGTTCTTTTAGAATCTGGTACCTAGCTGACCTTGTTTAAGAACAATAGAACCTTCCAGAAGTGGAAGCCTTTTGCTACATACCAAAGTAAAATACACACTGTTTTCCAAGAAAATACCCAGTTATATTAAAAAAACAACAACAACAAAAAAAAAACCAAAAAAAAGAAAAAAAAGGAAAACTGAACTGGAACTAATTAACATTTAAAAGGAGCTCTGTAAACTTTGTGCTACTCAAATGAAGTTCAAGTATTACTTCTGAGCTGTTTAAAGATCACGGAACTTATACAATATTCTGGTGATAGAGTGCAATTCACATTTGTGTTTCTGAACAAATAAACCACAACTGGCTAGAACACAACTTGTGCAATTAGAATCTTTGTCTGAGTTAAAGACACATGCTACATATTTCCACATGTTCAAAGTTATTTCAAACCACATATTTAACAGCTTTGTAATATACAACAGAAGTGAAAGGGCCTTTGTTTGAAGCACACCATTACAGCTTGTATAACACCCTTTACACTACAAACTCTTAGTCAACAGCTACTTAGACACAAAAATGCACTGTGCATCAACTTGAATACAAAAGGAGACAAAACTATCCTTTTCCCCCAAGCCATGGTGGGAAATATTGCTGACCTCGTCCTCTGAAGCCTGCAGGATGGTTATTCTTCAGTATAACATTATTACACTGGTAAGAAAATCTGTATAACATCTGCATATATCAAGGATTTTAAAAAATCTGATATGATTTTTAGAGTCCGCATGACCAGTCACGTGACCTGCTCAAGACTGATTAGCACCGTTAAATACATAAACACACACATATGCATGTATGCATGTGTAAGTATATGTACACATAAATGCATATATGTACGTGATAGATCTTTTCTTTAAAAACAATAACAACAACAGAAAAAAAAAACTAGCTGTAAGCTCACCCAGGACGAGGAGCTATTGAAATGATGAGATGATGGATAAGATGGATTTCACAACAATATTGGTCTATTCTGTCTCTCTTCAATTTGTATGTTTCATTTACTTTTCTTTTTTTCTTCTTTTTTATTTTATTTTTTGCAGCAGACAATGCCATTTAGCTTGTGCTCACGTTCCCTATAAGGGCAAGAAAATGTCAGGTAGCTTCTTGCTTTTATACTGAAAGACTAATCTATCCCAACATGCTTCAAAGCAGAAACAACAGGACTTCAAAGCCCATTCTAAAGTCCAGAAGCTTATGTTTTTCTGACAAATCTCTGCATTCAATGGAACTGGCTACCGAGATTGCCTTTCGGGCTAGCAATTGGTTTCTTAGTTAAGGCATTATAACTGAAAATGGTTACTTCAACAATGGATGCTGTGGATGAAGAACACCAAACTTCAAAGAACTCTCATCAAAAACAAGCTGTGCTTTGCTCTAGTGGCAAGCAGAACGATTACAGCCAATTGTCTTATGAACTAGAAAAGGATTTTCTGAACTACCAGTCTGTCATTTATCACAGCGATTAAATGTCTAAGTTTGACCATTTCAATAATCAGCGGCATGTCATAGTTTTATAGTATACATTCTGCAGCATAATTTCACTCACCACTTGTTATATTGACTTCCTGTTTGAAAAACTTATATATTTTCCCAAATATATATATTTTACCATAAAACAAAGGTCATCTTCTGCCAGAATCATCTGTGGGTTTTCCTGGGGATAAACATAAGGGCTTCCGTTGACATTGGTAAGTTCTCTTTGATTGTGTCATGGGAAGAATAAACCTGCAAATGAACTGGGCTCTAATTAAAATATCTGAGTGCCATTTTCACAGGTCCAATATAATATCTGTCAACACAGAAATGTGTTTCTATCAAAAGTATGTAGTGCAGAAAGAGATTCAAGCTCTTTATCGAATCTCTGAAACTCAGACAAATTGGGAATCATAGCATGGATGAAATTTCCTTTCACTAGATTATCTTTATCATGTCTTCGACAGTAGCTGAAGTTGTCTCTGACCAATTATGACTTGTTGAAACCTAAAGCTAACAAATTTAAATTAATACAAAATAGACAAATGTCTTTTTGGTTACTTGCTCAAAATAATTTTTTTCAGCTAAAAAAATACTTTGGAGTAAGGAATTTATGTAATCTGTTGTTTCTTATATAGAAACAATAAAATTTTACAAGAATATTTCTCTAAATTGCCTTTTTAAAAACCCCTCTTAATTTGACTTAATTATAGTCTTCTCAAAGGCACTAAATTCTGCATCTGATCTCTTCCTAATATTTGCTGCCTTTCAAAATGATTTCTACATCCCATCTGAAAGGCAGCTTATGCTTTTCTAAAACAATGTTTTAGATTATAAATTGGTTCTCTAACTTGAGGCTGTCTCTCCTATGATAACCAGCACAGAAGGCTCTCTGTGACACGCCCTATCCTGGACCTTTGAATGTTCATTACTTAAACTAAAGCTCACTTACTTTAACCATGGGAAAAACATGTACTTAACCCAAATACAAAGCTGTCATAGCAAAGAGAATTTCAGGCAAATTCAAGAGTAATATACAAATACCTGAATTTGTCATGAATTAATCCCCAACTCAGCTATCAAAAAATGACTATCTTACCGAGGAATACTAAAGACAAACCTAATAAATCTTCAAAAACTGCATACTTTCTTCCATCCACAGTTCAAAGAAGGAAGGAGCAAGCAAGAAAAAGAAAAGGGATAGAAAGAAACCTGACTGAGCTAGCAAAGTAAAAATATACCTAATATTGTAAGGAAAGACACCCCAAAAGCTGTATGTGCTGCAAAAAAAAAAAAAAAATCAATGATCTAAAATAGTAACAAGATCTTCTTAACAAATGCCATTTTCCTACCCGTTACCATGATGGTCTTAACTGACAATGCTGAAGCTTCACCATGGCAACGGAAACTATCATCATAAAATGGTACAATAAAAGAGATAGCTAGACCAAGAAGGTGTAGGGTCTCCTGGAAAGAGGTCTGCAGAGAGGCCCAGTGACTGGTTGTGCGGCTCAGTGTCAGGAATAATGGTTGTATGGCGGAAGGGGATGCCCGATGCCATTTTGGAAGTGATGATGCTGGCGATGAGCAAGGTATTCAGCATAACTCAAGGTCATCTTTTCACTACGGTACCTAAAAGAGAGTAGGGGAAGAGAAAAGTTAATATCAAGAAACAGATGATATGCTATTATCGAGCTAGGAGGTTCCTAAGTGATTATTTTATGTAGTAAGAAACAAAAAGCCCTCAGAGAAGCAGTTACTTGCCCAAGGTCACAATGTTGGTAAGTAGCAAAGCTGAGTGAGATCAGAACACAGGAATCCAGCCAAGCCGTGGTGGCGCACGCCTTTAATCTCAGCACTCGTGAGGCAGAGGCAGGTGGATCTTGGTGAGTTTAAGGCCAGCCTGGTC
>NW_004949205.1:732743-752235 GCF_000317375.1 Microtus ochrogaster
AAACAAACAAACAAACAACAACATAGGAATCCAAACTCTGAGTCCAGTGCTTTTTCTGCTCTTGTACTTGTTTAAAGTGCATTCCCTTTCACCCAATTTGAAGCATGAAGGAATGGAGAGAGCTGATCTTTTTTATCATCATATATCTATCTGATCATATATACATCGCATTCACTGGGCTATTTTTCTTCAGAGACCTTCCATCTCTTCCTCCCTTACCATTCCTTTCTGTGTCCTCATCTTGGGTTTTGACACTATGTTACAACCAATTTGCACTGGAACCTTCCTCTTTGCCTATATCTAGTTATCTTTCCACTGCCTTACTTTTCAAGGAGAAGCAGTTTCTCCCTTCGCTCTCCTTCTTACTCAATCCATTGACCAGCATCCTTGGTTCTGCCACTGTTCTTTCATGGCTGTCATAGGCTTCTTTGGATTCTGTTGGACCTTTCCATGATGGTCCCACTTACTACTTGCTCTTTGGTCTCATGGTTTATACACCCCCACCTGTCTCTGGTTCTGTTACAGATTCTCAGATGGCTTATCTCTTTAACAGTTGTTCTTACTCCTATGTTGTAGAATTTTCCTAGGTTCATAAATTCACTATTTAGACTTTACACTCTGCCCTCCTCAGTACACCAGATCCTTAGAGCTTCAACTTTGACCTTCTCATAGACTATTCCAGAGTATCAGCTGTATCATGAACTTTACACATATACATTTGCAGTGCCATGTTAGACAGTTCTATGCAGACACAATTCAAATCCAGGTCTGAAACATAAACCTCAGTCTTCTCTCATGGTCCCTATATGTTTTTTCAAGGAATGACCTTGGTCCTTTTTATCTTGCCTTCTTCATGTCTAAGTGATAGTCAAGTGCTTCACTTCTTTCACAATATGCTTCTATCTGTCCCAGCTTCCCTGTCCTGCTGCTGCAGCTCCAGTTAAAGGTCCACAATGTATTTTGTTTAGACTGCTGCACAAATTCTTAGAAAACAGCTTTCCTAATCATTTACCTGTTCCAGTCCTATACTTCCCAAGTTGACATTTTTAGACAGGGTCTTTCTACATATCCCTGGATGTCTTAGAACCCACTATGTAGACCAAGCTGGCCTTGAAATCACAGAGATCCACCTGCCTCTGCTTCCTGAAGGCTGGGATTAAAGGTTTGTGCCACAATACCTGGCCTGGAGTATATTTTTTAAAACCCTATAATGGCTATCAAATGTCTGTAGAATCAGGTCCAAATTTTTTAGTGTGGAATACCAAGTCTTGCATGGTCTGACTCAATCTGCTTTCTGGGCCACATTTTTCTTTAATGACATGTCCTATATGCAATGAAAGACCAGCCGAATCATAGTGCTTTGCATTTCTTAAAAGTGGCTTTCTGCTTCACCACCTACATGCTTTGATTCACAGCATATCTTCAGGGAATCCCTTTCCTACCCTCGCTTTCTACCTGTCAAACAGTCTACCCATTTTTCAAGCCCAGCCCGAAATCCACCTCCTCTTTGGAGTCTTCTGTCGCCCACTGACTTCCTGGAGTTCCTCTTTCTCAGCATTATGATCCTACACATCCATAACACTCTGCCTTGTAATAGTAATTATTTTTATCCATGCCCTTCTATTCTCCTCAAACTATAAACTAGGGGAGAACAGAAATGGGAGCATTTTCAAATTTTTTAATTATGCAGAGCTGAGAACAATCCATTTTTAAACCACAGGCATGTAATGCAATTTTCTGGAATTAAAGTAAGTGAAAACAGTAATCCATTTTCCTAAAATGTTCGATACTTTCCTTCTTAAGTATCCCTATTATCCCATGATGAAATTTATTTAGCATTCAAGTTCAGCTCAATTGTGTTTTTCAATAAGCTTTCATAGTAGACTCCTATCACTGCCAACATTCTAAGGTTAAATCTAAATTTCAGGACTGCTTATCAGAATCCTGGAGTTCTGTAAGGCAATGTCAAAAGCTAGTGAATAGCTAATTCTGGTACTTTCTTCAATAAGGTAGTTTTAAATCTCAGGGGGTTAGTTGTAAAAAAGCTAGAATAATCACACGGAGCTAAAGATGGAAAGGATGGATTCATATATCATGCGATATTTACTGCCAAGCAGAGTTCCATTGTATCTACTCTTAGGATGTCCCTGCCATTTGTTTCCACTATTTTAGATAAGAGAAGCAAGTATAGTTGGAGAGACCGAAGCAATCAAAGCATTATATGCATACACTTAGAAGTGTACTGGTTAGTCTTGTGCTACAAAATGCCATGGTACCTGGTCAGCTTTATGGTTTTCCTGAATTCATTAGTAATTGGAGCTTTGTAGCCTCCTTTCCTCAGTAAGGAGTCTATGGTCTGAATATGGTCCCATCCTGTGGAGAGGCAATAAGACAAAATATCAGTCAAGCACGTATCACAAAGCACCTCTGGTTAAGTACAAAAATAACTTTGTAGCGGTCAGCTATCACTGTGGCCAAATGCTGTCAACTCCTTTGGTCCTAAAAAAAAGTCATAGAGAAGAGCTAAGATTTTATCCTTGTACAGAAGCAGGTTCATCACCACATGCCATAAATTGTCTAAGGAACTGTTCAGTCATGTCTCTGTACCAAATGTACTCTTCTCTAATAGATATACCTTCAAAAGGGAGGAAAAGCCTAAATAAATAAAACATGACTTGTATTAACTCACTAGGATTTGGGGCTCCTATAACTATTTCATGGTGACTGCTGGTCTTAATGGCATCTTCTATTCTCAATAATCTAAATTTGTGTGAAATATTCAAGGGCATTTTATTGTTTCTGATATGAATGTTATTCTGATATCCTTATGAAGTCAATGATCCTGCATTATTAAGATATTTTCTAAAGCAATCCAAATAAATCTTCACATAACTGCCGTAAAGATTAACATCTCATTTGAGGACTAGCACATTAAAATTTGTTGTGATACCTTTCATATTTGTATGAGCATACACAGGGAAAGCACATTTCAAATGCTTTCTGAAAAGATAAGCTGTACAGAATTTTTAAAAGCATTCATTTGAACTAATGTGAGACTAGTGGCTTGAAAGGACAAAGTACTAGAGCAAAGCTGCGTGGAGTCACCATATTTGTTCATAAAGGTGTGTGGCATATCTGTGAAATAAGAAAATTGTTATCGATCATGAAGTATAGACTAAACATAAAGTGTTACTTTGTGGATCCACAATGTTCCCAATCTTAATGGGAAGCTTACAGCTTCAATATTAGCAGAATGAATAATAGCAATTACCTAAGAAGAATGGTTAGATATTGACAATGAGTAACGTCAAACTACACGCCTGTCTCTAAGCCCAAGGTCTCTTCATGCACCATGCTAATTACCGCACACTGATGCAGGGGAAAATTGTCTTCCAAAGCAGTAACAAGCTGTTGCTTAAAATAAACCCCAACTTTTATAAATTGGTACTATTTTAAAAGTATGGATTTGTGAGTATATGTTGTCAAATGTCACAGCGGAGATGCAGATTCTGTGTGAGTGATTCACCGATTTGAACCAGACATTGCAGTGGCAGCGATGAAAGGGTCAGTTATTATAATGTGACATTGATCAATTAGCGGACATAACTGCAAGGTCGGCTACTGCACTTCAGCTTAAAATTGTCACTAGATCATATGAAATAAAGTACAACAATGACCTTGCTCCTTTGCAACCTCCGGTAGGTAGGTGGCGGTGCGTTTTGATCCTTTTTCATTGATGAATTCTATTCTAATGCCATGTACACCCACCTGAAAGAAATTGGCAGTTTTATTAGTACAGACTTCTTCATAGAAGCAGAAAGAAAAGGTTATCATTTAACTTTCAATGCAATACTCCCCACCTTTGTTTTTATTTATTTTTATTTTTCCCAGGGCTGAGGACCAAAACCCAAGAATTTGTGCTTGCTAGACAAGTACTGTGCCACCGAGCTAAGTCCCCAATCTGTTCCCCTTGTTTTCAGAAGTATGTACTTCTCTGTTTTTCAACACACTGATTTGTGGATTGGAAGGCCAGTATTATATCCACAGAGACTAAAAAAAATGCTGACTTGTATGTGTCCAACATATGCCAGGCTATGCTACTTTGTTTACAATCTGAAACAAACTACATGCATAGAGGAGGATAGTTGATGGCAAGAATCCTGCCACAATTCCCAACCTGGAATAAGGAACCGACTTCAAAGAGATAGCAAAAACCCATGCAGTCACACTCACAACGTCAGGTTATATCCTCAAACTTCCTGTACTGACACACTCACAAGTTTTAGTTCCTTTAAAACCTTAACTCCTATGTAGACAAACCAACACCGTCTCATAAGTCTGGAAAAACAGGCTGGGCTGGGTGGTGCACATGGAAGGCAAGACAGGAAGATTATATATTTGAGGTCAACCTGCACTACACAGCAAGCTCCAGGACAGCTTGAACTATATAGTAAGACAAAGAAAAGACAAAAAAGAAAAACAATCAGACTGTACATTTCATAATATGTTTCAATTTAACAGCAATAAAGACTTCAAATTACCTCAGGAGAGGGTATTTTTGTAGTTTATTATCCTAGCCCAGGAACCACTGTAATGTTTTGAAGTGTGAAATAAACTTAGTGATACCCGAAAAGAGAAGTCTATTGACTATAGGAAGATCTGTTAGTAATGTTTTGTTTTGTTTTGAAGCAAAACCAATGTGCTTTCCCTTTGATTAGCATATAATCAAAAGGAAGTGGTCCTTTACCCTCATAAAAAAAGCTGCATACAAAGCTGAAGAGAAAGTATTCAAAGTTCTTAACTCCTTTAAAAACACTGATAAGAAAAATGTAACTTTCAAAGCATGACCATCCTGTTCCATTCTCCCCATCTCCAGGTGCCTGAGATCAAGAGGGCCCAAGTGCATACTATAAGGATGCTGACACACTAGAAGACAGATGTAAAGGCAGGTCCACTCTATTCCCAGACTGGGGCTTCTTCTTAGATCAGATGAGTGAAGACAGAGTCATATGTTTCCATGTGTGCACACATGTGAGAAGCTCTTGTGCGGTTTCTGCCCTTTGGCAGAGTTTTCTAGTTTTTCAGGGAATGAAATGTCCCCTGGGAAATAGATGTCATCCTATCTTCATATATGTACCACTTAAGCCTAGCAGATCTTTGGAGCAATTATTGTTTCTTCTTATTATTACTAAAGTGTATCCTTGTGGCTATTCTATTATATACCACTATTCCCACGAATCTTCTCTTGCTAAAAATGCAGCCAGGATGGCTGTTTAAAAGCCATCACAGTAAGGCCTCTCAGATCCTGTGGGATGTGAGCGTGGACAGCTGAGCAGAAATGTCAGTGTGTAGTTATCAAATATTTCCAGGATGAAGGGCATCTACCAGTCACCCCAAAGTATGACACAGCACTGAGGCAATGGCAAATCTGATACTTTATACTGACTTCCTGATCAGTGACTCTGAAAGTTTATTCTTTGACAATATCAGATGCTTCATAATTTATTTCTTTAAAATACACAGTACAGGTAATTTATGCTCTATCATTCGCCGCAGTGAATTTTGAATAGTTACCTCTATTTATCAAAAATCTGTCATGTTAAAATTGAAAATAATTTTGGTGTTATTAAGATGTCTAGTCACAACTCTCAGACGGTTCCTTATCTGCACGATGAGAGTCAGGCAAGGCTCAGTGATATTTAACTGTCTCGCAGAGAGGACAGGGATGAAAACATGATCAGAATCGCAGTGCTGTTCATAGTCCAGCAAGTATGGTTTGCAAAAGGAGCAACTACTGGAGGTGATTTTTATCTTATCTAACCTAAATAATCTCTACTAACCACGAAAGCTCTGGCAAACTACAAGCTCTGTGCCTATATATTGGGGGGAAATAATTAGTTAGAGGGAAAGCTAGTTTAGACATACAAATCTTTTCTTTATAGGAACACAGTCTTTTCAATGAGAATCTGACATTTTAAATCCTAGTAATTTAATAATTAAAAGAGGCTAAGACTAATTGCATGGTATATAAATTGTTTCTTGAAAAACTTGTATATCTGAGATCAAAACTGAAGAACATGCTGAATAAAATAAAAATTACTCACCAGCAGGATTGTTTATTTAGTTTTATATTGTGAGAAGACTTAGGCAACAAATCTGATTTTAAGAAAGCCACCTATTTTTCTGGGTTCCTATGATTTGAACAACTGAAAGTTCCAATAAATGTGATCGTTTTAAAGTAAATGCTTTGTGAGAAGCAACATGTTTTTTCTTTTAGTTTTTTTAAAACTTCATTTTACATTCCATCCACAGTTCTCCCTCCCACTGCCCCCTCCCCTCTCCCCAGCCCACCCCCCATCTACTCCTCCCAAAGGGTAAGGCTCCTATGGGGAGTCAACAAAGCCTGGTACATTACATTGGGGCAGGACCAAGCCCCTCCCTCCTGCATTAAGGCTGAACATGGCATGCCACCATGGGGAATGGGCTCCAATAAGGTAGCTCACCTCCAGTAGTTGCTCATTTTCCAAACCATACTTGCTGGACTGTGAACAGCACTGCGATTCTGATCATGTTTTTATCCCCGTCCTCTCTGCGAGACAGTTAAATATCATTGATCCTTGTCTGACTCTCATCGTGCAGTTAAGGGATAGATCGTGGTATTACCGCCAGGTGCCTCACACATAGTTCAAAGAGAAGCAACATTTTTCATAGGTCAAAAAGTTATTCCACAAAGCCAGAAAGCCCAAACTAGGATGACTCATTTTTTCAACTAGCAGAATCAGGAGAATGGGAATAACGTTCTATTTGGTACTTGTTAAGTACTATTTGTGCTTGGACCCATGAATGCCAACAAATAATTATATTGAACAATCAACTCAGGAGAGTGGAAGTCAATTCTGATCAGCCTATAGAAATCCCTGGCTTTGCAAACTATCTTATTCACCAAAATGAATGATGCTATAGTTTCAATACAAAAAGTCCTCCATTAACTCCTGTGCGTGGACACTTGGTCTCCAGCTGGTGACCTTTAGAAGGTGAAACCTTGCTGGAATAAGTAATTCAGACAGCGGTGGTGGGGGTGGTAAGGTTTTATGGCTTGGCTCCACTTCCTGTTCCCTCTTTGCCTGTTTCTGAACTAATGATACATTGTGAGGTGCTAGCCTCATCTTCCTGCTACCCTGCCTTCCTCACTACAATGGACTGTATTCACCACGGAACTGTAAAGCCGAAATAAATGCTTTCTGCCTTAAATTGCTTTTGCTGGGCTGTTTCATAACAGCTATTGCTGAAGTTATCAATGAGATATGGGATCAGTTACATAGAGAACTGGGATTCCATGAAGTAAGTATGCTCTAAAACTATCTTAGGACCTGTCTTAGAATGGAAAAAGACAAAGTATCTAGGAACAGAATGACAATCAGTAATATTTTCCTAACTAACTGTGCCACTTTCCAAAAATACAGCCAAGTAGGTAAAACCTGGAGACTACAAATCTAGTTTCAAGGGACTCTGCAGGTCGGTTTCAAAATGATTAGAATGTTGGAGAAAAAAATGCTTTCAGGGTCGACTGGCTGCTATATTATTGGTTTAGTCAAGACTGTACTTTTGCTAAGTAGAGTCATAAATCAACTAGAATTGTAGTAAATTAAATATAGGACTTATAGATAATAGGATATGGGGTTAAAGAGAGCTATATCTATGTGTGCTGAGCAAACATTATAACCAGTTCAACAGATTTCTATTTCATGATAAAAAGAAAGCCATATTTATTCAGAGTCATTCCATGGCAAGTAATTCTTACTAATATTATACAATCTTTCATTTTTAAACACTGTTCAGAATAATTACATATCAAGATTAATGTTGAACCTCCAAATATATTATCTTGATTATTCCAGTTTGGGGATGATGTATCCCCAAGTCCAGCAGGCCTCAGCTCCCCATCATCATTCCTCTCGTCTCCATTTTTCTATTTGTTCATTCTATCAGTGAGCATGTGTGTACAGGGAGAAGAGATACATGCAAATTAATCAATTTTGCTTCACGGTAAAAGGTTTGGTAGAAGAGATTAGAACTAATGGCTGAAATGAAGCCCTGAGACTGTCTGCAGATTTCATTTACCCTCATTATCTGGCCCCTTGTTAGAAATGTGGCTTCACTTAAAATTATTATTCTCTAATGCGGTGACCCTCAATGTAAGAGTATTAAAAAAGTGCCCTCTCCCACTCCATTATAATACATGGTCCATATTATGTTCTCTACAGCTGCATAGCCAAAGCTTAATAAAGCCTCATCTATCTGTAAGGCAAGTGTTAGTCCTATAATACACTAGCAGCACAACAAAAGGCTCCTGCTTTTACAGGCAAGCCTAATCAGTGAGCAGACAATCTGAATAGGTTAAAACATGAAGAAGAAAAAGAGGCATCTGGCTAAGAGTATAATTGCCTATAAAATGTGCTCTTTATTGAGTAGGCTCCACGAAACCTTTGACCACTGGGGTCTACAATTATGTCCAAAGTCCTGACCTTTGAAGTTAACTCTGCACCTGATATTTTGGCCAAGAATATTAATCAGTTTCCTCGGGTATTATCTTATCTCAGCCAGTAGTGGCAGGGCCACTTCCATTAACTCCCATTTCGGGGCTTCATGCATTTTCAACAGTATGGCCACGGCTCACCATACTCCTTTCCAGTGAGTTCCTCTTGAATAACATAAAGAAATATATAGCAGGAGGTCAGAAAATTAAAAGTTGTTCGGCATGCCTTTTTGGATGAAATCATTTGGCAAAATATGCTTTGTAATTAACAACACAGCCAGTTACTGGCCATTCACAAAAGACTGACCTGCTAGGCTTAATATACCGGTACTATTGAAGTAAATGAAAGGACTCAGTTCTTAATGAGAGGAACAGGGATGTCTGGCACACTCCCAACTCTTTCAAGCCTTGCTTTGCTGATGACATTCATATGCATCCAGAAAGCAGGATTTTGTGGCCAGAAACAAGTGCTGGCACAGGACAGTCCATAGATCAGGCCCAGACTCTCTTACTTCTGGGTGGAAAAACTCCATGCTTCTTTTCCTTGAAAATACTACAACCCCACATTGCTATACATCACCGTCTCAGACTCATCATATCACAGCAAATTTTGTCCCACTCTAGCTCAACCTACTACAATAGTGACTTTTCATAGTGAAAGAAAATTCAACATCAAAGATGACAATACCTGAAACCCAGGCCTACTTACTCCAAGTCTGCAATCTGGAATAATTTTTGGGTAGGGTTTTAACTGTAAAAAATGATACTGATCTGTATGGATCCTACTCAGTGTTTGCCCCCAAACTCAGTAGTACCAAAAAAATATTTAGACTGCATATTCTCTAGATCCTCCATTCAAATTCTCAGTCATATAGCAGGCTGCATCTCTTTGCCCACCATCTTGAGTAGAAATTCTGGAGTTCTGTAGGTGTCTATCTGGTTAACAGGACTCCTTTATGATCTGGCTAAATTACAAAATTTTAAAGTCTTGCAGCAATTTGGATTTTTTTCCTTTGCTTTTGTTCCTTAGTAGCTTTTAATTTGTAAATTGTAACAACTGCAATCATGAATATTTTTTCAATAATAAGAGAAGCACACATGCAACTTCTCTTTAGGAGAATATAATGGAGGAAAGATGGGGGATTATTCTGTAATCCCTAGTATGACTAACAGGTAAATTAGTGACTTAAAAACAATTTTTTCCTAAGATGGGCCAATAAGAAGTACATGTTATGTTACCTTTATCTATTACCCACTCAGTTCTTGGAACTCTCTTAATATCTCTTGAGACATTTTGTAGAAAAAAAAAACAGGAATATAAATCAAAAGAGATAACTGATTATAAATTCATCACTTAGACATTAATAATCTTTTAACATAATTGTATATAAAAACTTGCCTTCATCATCTACCTCAGCTAATGGATTATTTTTTGTTGTTATGTAGCAACTGCAAGTGTCCCCTTGAATAAAATGCATACATGCTGCTCTGGTCTAAAATCCTTATAAATTAGTCACCTTAGCTTAGAAATAAATTTATTCAGTCTCTTAGGATCAGTTCTTAGCTTCTGTAGTAATTTTGATTCATGTAGAAGACTTAGACATCTTGGTATAAGGAACACAAGCCTGCCAATTTAGTCACAAAGGCCCATGAACAAAAATCAGATATAGCATTTATTTTACCTAATAGTGTGGCACTCTAAAGTACCTGAACTATCTAACAATAACCCCTATGAACTTTTAAAGAATCAGTTAAAATTTTAAATAAAGCAGTGGTACAACAAAAAGCTATGAAGCCAAACATATTTATATATCATTTGCAATGAAGAAAATGTTCTTCCTCAAAGATTTACAGTGAACAAGGGACAGTTCAGAATGTAATTACAGGAAAAACACTTCTATATTTTGACTAATTATAATAAGTATTCAGAAAAATTGAACACTGAAGTTTCCCATGCAAAGTTCAGGCAACATAGGTGACCTTTAAATAAAGGGCCCGCTTTTCATCAAAAGTTATAAAAATGTATTCCTACCATTTTTAAAAGAGGAAATAACAAAGGAGATGACTTTTAAGATGAGGAAGCTGAAGTTATGCATATTTTTCAAAACCTAGAGCTATGACTTAGTTTGCTCTTCAAAGGCTGGGGTTGGGCAGTTGTCTCTGGTCAATCATGTTCTGTAGGAAATCTTTGACTGGTAAGAGATTAAGAAATATGTGTCCCAGTTCTAACTGTATACTGGGTATGTGGCTCAGGATGGGTTAGTTCAGTTTATGAAAGAGGCTTGTTTCTAAACAGTTACATGGAGGTTGATTAATAAAAATGAATTAATCTTGAAATCATGCGGAAGATCATAAAGAAACTACACTGACTCTTTCTGCAAAGCAAAGTGCCTCTCATAAAATGAATAATCTCTCCCTAATGTGACTGTTTCACTTACATTTAAATGTAAAATGCTGACTTAAAGAAATGACACAGTAATAAAATGGAGGCATTAATGGCTTAGAATATTTTGTTACCATAGAGAATTCTCTGTGAAAATGAAATGTAGAATGCATAATTTTAAAAAATGGACTTTGACAAGTTTTGGCCAACATTTACATTGACAATGACCATTTCAAAAGTTCGGGAACTCTTTTTTCATGGTTTCTAAATAGCTGATTCATTCTCTGGATGTAAAATGAACCAGAAGCCATTAAAAAAAAGGGGGAGCCTGCCATAGAACCATACTGTCAAAGAGACCTTCGTCCAACCTTTTCAACTTCCTTGTATAGAAACAGAGGTCCAGAAAGGTCAAAGAACTGGGTAGGGGCAGCTAGGAACATAACCCAAGTCTCCTTGTTCTCAGAATTCAGCACTTTGAAAAAAATGAAATGCTGGGACACATGCAGACCACAGATGAAAGAACTGTAACTGAACCTCCAGGCAAGGAGAAGGAAGACAGTGTAGATTCTAGGGCAGGAAACAGAAAAACTTCCTCCACCAAACAATACAGACAGGAAGGCGGGAGACCCGAGCTCAAGTGGACTCTGTTGTCCATTCATTAAGGGTCCAAATGAGTAATGCAAATATTTATGGACTAAATCCCCTTCTAAGAAGTTGCTTTAACTGCTTTCTTCCCCCTTAGGCTTCTTGTTCTGCATGAGGACTTGTTGATACCCAGCAAATCCTCTGTAGATGGCCAGTAAGTGGAAAGCACAGCAATGTTTCACAGCACTGTGAACAGCGCTCAAAGCAGAGCTTCGTGACAAGGACCGGATTCCCATAACCACAGTGGCATCTTCCACTCCATGTCAAGGTCCTTCTGAAAATAACAATGAGGCACAATTTCCAGAGCTAGGTAGACTGATTTCTTTTTGTTGTTGTTTGTCTTGTGTTCATAAAGACAGGAATTTGAAGGCAGAAGAAAAACAGAACATAATGTACATCATAGTTGCGGAAAAATAATTACAGGGAAAACAGACTGTATACATGCGACTAGAAGTCATTTCACTTGGCGACTTTGTGAGTCATGCTAGCCATCTGTGTATGAATGGGGACTCTGTTTTCAGCTGTACGTTAAGAGGATCTAAAAAAACTGGAAACCTTTATGGGGGAAGGAGAGTGAAAAAGAGAATATTAGCTTCTAAAATATGGGGGGGATAATGACAGTAGCCAATTTGTTCGTCTCATCTGTTTATTCTCATGAAGGATGTTACAAAAGTGCCCTATTATTAACTGCAACCAGACACATCAGAAATGGAACTGCTTGCTCGAGAGGTGTGCATTAGAGGTTCTTTTGAAAATGAAGCACAGCTCTCTGAGTAGCAGGAGTCCTCAAGGCTCACACACAATGACAGATGCTTTGTTATATTAGGGACAGAATGGGACTAGAGACATGAGGTCTAGCTTTAATAGTCCAGGGACAGACAGATTTTTGAATCACATAAGAATCATGCTGGCCAGCCCCATTAAGCATGGGATGGATGATTCCATGTCAATGTGATGTACTAAAAATGAGTCCCCCAGAAAGCTATCTTTGAAGACAGATGAGGAAGAAAAAGTCTTCAAGTTTGTGCAAGTGTCATTAATCTATGTAAATATGATCTAAGCTTCTGCTTTTGGATATGTTAGAAAACATTTCTTCTTCATGCCTTTTATAAATGATCTTCCTTCTAAAGCTCAGAAGTAAAAGATGCCTGATTGTAATTTAGTAAAATATTTTTACTTCTGTCAGTTATGTGCTATATTAGATCCCAACAAATCATTGGCAGCATGTATGCCATACAAATTCTATAATCACGAAGGCTATTCATTTCTAATATCCTGAAAATGAGTAGTTGAGGTGACTATACCTAGCCTCAACCTGTCACACTCTGCCCCTTGTCATTTGTCCTACAATCTTTCATATTGTTTGAAAAGGAAACATGACTCCCAAACAGTGGGACTGTACTAGTTTTAGGCTGTGTCATTTTGGAAGATTCTGACATGCGATGTGAGGTTTTCTTTCTTTCTAAAGTGCCATGTCTGTCAATCATCCTGTCATTTAAAATTAGCATAACGCTGTCAATGGAAGAACACAGAACGGTGGTGGTGGTAAGTTCTATGTTCAAACACAAGAAAGATTGTGTTAGAATTCTCCCTGAGGGAGGAATTTTCCTCATTTAACAATCATTTTAGCCTTGCAGGTGGATATGACAACACATCAGTTAATGAATATTTTCCACAAATTACTCACTTTTCAAACCTTTAAGAGATCCCTTTAGGAAGGGATTTTACTGAAGTAATATATTTTGTCAGTTGCCCTATTCCAACTTGTGCTTATATCAAATGTACTATTTTATTTTTTTAACTTTATAATTCTTTAATAACTTTGTTTTCCCCTAAGGAATAAGTACATGCAGGACTTTGCATTTCATGTTAAAATTAAACACAGCAAATATGGTATTTTATTCCGGGGAAAGAGCTCTAATTACTCGACCATGTAAAATTTCTCAAAGAGAAGGTTATAGCTTTCATAGTATAGTCTGATTTCTCAAAATGAAAAATTAAAAATATATAATTAACTAATATGCAAGGATAAGGTCATCTTCATAATTTTCTTTTACATAATAATCATATATATGACTAAGCATGTACAAAAACAATTTACACAAATGTACAAAAAGCATTTATACATAGAAGGTAAAGAAACATAGTTTAGGATACTCAAGTCCAGTGACAAGACTAATTAATGTACATATTTGGTAAGATGTATGTTTTCCAAACACTTTCAGTTTGTTGGATCTGTGCTTGTAGAGCCCACAGATGCTACTAAGGCCTTGATGTATTCAAATGGTGAGATTATTAGGGACTTATATTTCTTTATACTTTAAATTTTTTAGTGTTTTCTTCAATAAGTCAAAATTACTAAAGATTCTCTGTGTGTATTTGTAAAATTTATTTTACTATTTTTATTTTGGTAAAATACAAGTAAAATTTACCATTTTGGTAGGCTTTTCGTTTTTAGCTTTTAATAATTTTTAAACCACGCAATTCAGTGACATTAAATATATCTCTCCTCTTATATAACCACCTCTGATTCCAAAACTCCTTCCCCACTGCCAATGGAGATGCTGTACCCACTAGGCACTCACTTACCATTCACCTTTTTCCCAGTTCTGACAACCATTAATCCATAACCTTCCTATAGGTTTGTCTATTCTGGACATTTCGCTTAAGTGGAATCATATGGTGCATGGCCTTTCATGTCTGGCTTCTTTCATGTAGCATGATGTTTCCTAGGTTCATCATGTTATATCATGGATCATGGCTGATATGGATACACTATTGGTAAGAAATAGTTGGGTTTTCACTTTATGGTTATTGTGAAAAGTACTGCTATGAGCATTCTTATTTAAGTTTTGGTTTCAATATCTTTCTTAAATTAATTTGGGCATATATCTAGAAATGGAACTGTATCAGCCTATAATTAAAAATATTTTTACTTCCACTTTGACACATTGTTTAAAGCTATAATGGTTTTCATAATTAGAAAAGTCAACCTTTAAACTATCTTTCCCAAAAGAACTGCATTCTATTTTTAACCACAATAGTGCACTTAAAACTAACTCACTTTCTTAGAGTTAAAATTGGAATTGTTACTCTTTGAGATGTATTTCTTGTAAGTTTCAACTGTCTTATTTAACAGTGATGAGATAACAGAAAGAGACAGTCTCTCCCTCCTGGCACAGCCATTATAGCTGTGTGTAATTCACTTTCAAATGCTGATATACTAAAAGTACAAAATCCTGTGTGTTGTGTTAATTCAACGAGAGAATGTTACATAATAAGACAAATATTTATGCTCCCAAATACCAAGTCAAAAGAATATGGAATCTTGTAGAAATTCAAGATGGCAGAAGGTGACCACAAAAGACAAATAGCACTTGATAGAATACATAGTGCTAATATTTCAAGTGCTGTACTTCCCATCCACCTAGCAGAAAAGAGATACATCTTATGAACATCAAAGCCAAACAGCAAAGTGAATTTTTGCTGTTGAGAGTTCTTGATGTGAACTGAAGGGGATGTTATTAACTGTTTATTCATCCCTATTCATCAGTTACTTTTCTTCTTTTTTTTTCCAGTTTTTTCTTTCCCATGAAACATACATACATTTACTCAGTATGTACATATGAATAAAATGAATGTGTTTATACATTCTCAAACTTTATTTTCAACTCAGTGGCTGCAAGTAAGGGTAAAAGGGTATCTGTAGCTTGGTCATTCCCTTGATCTGAGACCTTCCCCCATTCTTACTCCCCATGCCACCACTATACACATTACATTCTCCAATATATAAAGCAAAAATTAAAACTCTGGCTAGAGAAAAGAAAGTAACAGTCCTAAAACAGTAAAAGTAACCACTGAACATACTAAGTGTTCATCAGTGGGAACATGAATCAGAGCCATTAAGTAAAAACTACTGGGAGATAGCTCCATAATACTGGTCAACTTCTCTTCAAAAAAGAAACTCTAAACAGGCCTGGTGTCATGGAGCACATATTGAATCCTGCTATTCAGCCAGCAGAGGGTAAGAGGATCTTGCATTCAAGGGCAGCCTGGGCAAAGGGTGGCAAACAAACAAAACCGTTGACAGAGGAAATGAAGAGAAGGAGGGAAGGAAAAGGAAGGGACCATCAAATAGGAATGTCAAATGTCACAAAAAATAAAGAAGGAAATTTTCATTCTATAAAAGGGTTGACACTATTCAAATTTTCTAGTATAAGTGTTATTAAATTATTTCATTTCTTCCTTTATAAAGTTCATAAGATGCTTTCATATTCTGATAACACAAAAAAGCCTATCACAAAACCCAGAAAGGACACTTTCATCCTCTTCTATGCAAAATGTTATAAAATAGCTCTGGTGTCACAAAAATAATTCATATCAGAGATCTTCTGAGATGAATCCCCAGAATATTACTCTGTACACAGAGTAGTGAACTGCAGTGGAGTAAACCATCTGGAGTCTCATGAGCAATCATGGAAAAATCAAAACTAAAATTCAACTCCAGTTAACTATGAGGACAATGATCTGGTTACAAGGCAGTCTCAGTAACAATAGGAATGATTCTTCGAAAACAGCAGCAGAAAGAAAAGCTCTTGTAAGGATACAGTAATTCCGTTTATAAGTGGTGTGTGAGAGAATGCTATTTATCAACAAATGGCCCTTGTTTCTTCTCCCACTAGTTTCTTCATATCCTGCATGTAAGGTTCTCTCTGCATCATGCTAGAAATCCTGTCTTGACATTTCTGTACATGCACAACACTGCCTGTAACACAGCTGTATTTAGGAATACAGGCATGGCCTCTGTTCAGCTATTTCAATTGCCAAAGTAAATCACCCTAAGTTTTTAATTGTACATAGTAAATCAGAAAAATACAATCAACATCTGTTTCTCTGATAATAACAAGGCACAGATATACTCTAGATAGAACAGTATTTTCAGTGTAATTTCAAGTATGTATATTAATGTAGTCAAGAATGAACTCACATTATTTAGTTCTAGTTTACTAATACTCTGTCACTGTCACAAAGTGCCTTCCCCCCACATGGTGCATTTTGCTAACTATCTTACTGCTTCTTTCTGACATGTGTTGTCTGACTGCCTAATCATTCAGTGGAGGTCACAGCATACTGCAGTGGAATGGAAAGATGGGAGAAATAGAGTCCAGTCAGTCTTTCTCACTACTTATTAACAGCCTTATTGGGTACTTAGGTGAGGTAGGAGGATAAAAGAGAACACCACATTCAGTTTGGAGAATCTAATGCCACAGTGTATTTGGCCATAAAAATAAACTTTTCACTTGTATCTCATTGTTCAATGAGGAGCTTTAATTCAGTATTAGAATGGACAGGAAGCCTTATATTCTGGACTGAATTGGTAACATCTACTCAGGAGTTACCTTCATGTAAAGTATATTATAATCTTACCTCCCAGTCCAAATAGTCACAGACATCTTCAAAGTTAGTGAGAAGAGACACCGAGCAGAAAAGCCGTGGCAGCTCATCCCTTGTCATTGGTGGAAAACGGCTGTCTTTAAGGGCACTGTTGAAGACAGAGCAGAGATTAAAGCTATTACTGGATGTGAAGGTTCCTTAGTTCAAATACTGACAACCATTTCAACTAGGTAAATAATTAAGAATCAGAAATGTATTAAAGGTGCAAGGGATCATCCAAGGTATTTTTTAGAAACCTAGAGATTTTATAAATCACTATTTGTCATTAAATAGATTGTTTACTGGCCAAGCCTGTGACTACTGTAAAGAGTGAATGTTCACTCTCCTAAGCAAGTTTTAGTCTCTCCATGTTACTGCTCAAAGCAGAACATGCTTTATTTTACATTTGAGGAGACTAAAAGCTAGAGTAGTGGAAACATGCTAGAAGGCCTCAGAATCAACAACTGGAAAAAGAAATGTATGCATGATCACACAGCTGTCTTTTTACATATACAATTACATTGAAAACATACAAAAGTTAATCCAAGCTACAACAGTTACCACAGAACAATAACGCAAAAAGATGATTTTTTTTCAACAAGCAAATAAAATCAAATAAAATGAAAATAATCATTCAAATTGTAGACTAAAAACAAGGATTTCATGTGCCCAATAAAGGACTGAAGACAGGACTCAAGAACATGGAACTACAAGAAATAGGGCTCATCTGTACAGCAGAGGTCTGATTAGGAGATTGTGAGGTTATTAACCCCATCAGCGGAGCTCTGAGTTTCTGCATACATCAACTCTGATTAGACCCTTTAATCAAGTAGCACTGTGCCAAACTCTAGAGACCCTTATAAAGGATAAAATGGTCTTCCTCTAAGAGTAGAAGAGATAAAGCAATGGTGCTCGCACCCCTACCCCCTTACTTTCTCTTTGCTTGTCACACACCATGTTCCTTGTAGTTTTTAAAGAAATAATTTCCTGGTTAAGCGGAACACAGCTCTGATTATCTAAAGTATAACTGCAACTATTGAAACGGCATCCATAATCAAACAGCCTATATAGCAGCCAGGCTTAGAAAATGTTCTCACTGCTTCAGTCTCACAGATTACAAACTCAGAAACATAACGAAGTCCACGGTCTTTGGAAATAATTCCCTTTTAAGTGACTCATTGCCAAATCCACTCTTCTTCCACGTTTTGGATTTTTCAAACAGGCTCTTGTTATGCATTTTTTTTAAAAAAAATTTCCTCCTTTCTTGACATTCTGAAACTTATTGCATTTATGTTTTCAGTGCATTCTGGTACTCCATCTATCCCACCATACAAAAGAAAATGTTCTCAAGAAGATGCAAAGATGTTATATATTTATAAAGTATAAATATCCATGCCATTCAAGAGGCCACGAACAACCAAGAAAGTCAGGAAATTGCAAACTCATACTCCAAAAGAAGCAGTCCACTATTTTATAATTTACAACATAAATTTCCTATCGCTTGGCTCTCTTTATTTTCCTCCTGACAAATAAAATTCTTAAAAATATTCTCAAGCTCTCATTCCAAGGCAAGTTGAAGACATACTTATATTTAAGCACCTCTTTTACACACAAATACAGGAACAAAATGCTAACACATTGTGGAGATGTATCCCTGGTGTAATTAAAAAGCCAATCATATTTTTCCGTTTTCCTGTTAAAAAGAACAAAAGAAAGAAAAATCCTTTATACATTAGAACCATGTAAATACAATTTTTGGAATTAGTGAGGTGGTTTTGTTGTGGTAAAATATGCATAAGACTTAAAACTTGAATTGTTTTAAGTATCTATGTTTTGGTAGAGTAAGTATATTTATAATCATTAACATCATCTATCCCCAGAAATTTACTGACTCCCCACATGAAACAGTGTACTCATTAAACACTCAGTGCTGCATCAGTACCCTAGGATTCAAACACAATGCTTCAAAGCTTTGAAATAACAAAGGGACATTAGTCATAATGGAAATCGCCTGATTGTATCAAAGAATTCAAACAAAAATGTTGGTATTCACATTTTTCTCCCATCTCCAAGTAACTTTTCATTCAGCTTGTGAGCAGAGAAACATCAATGGCTCTCAATGCAAATTCCTAGAGAAATACACTGGCAATGAAAGCCTAGCAAGGATTTAAGGGATCCTAAAGAGATAAAAATTCCACTGGGGATGCACCTCTAAGCTGTCAGGCCATTGTGGATAGCTGATACCCAATGGAATTGAGCTTATCTCGACCAAGCCCTTTTTAGAATACACCATACACACTGTTAAACCTAGGGCTTTGGAGAGGATGATGGTGTGTTTTGAAGTTGGGCAATGACATATGAGGTGACTCAGCTAAGCTAAAAATGGAGGTAAACCTATAACCCAGATTTTTTTTTTCAGGGTGAGGTTGAATGTTTATTCAGGGGGTTATGGAGGAGGAAGGGTGAAGGGAGGACAGAGAGACGGAGAGGGAGAG
>NW_004949205.1:752432-766882 GCF_000317375.1 Microtus ochrogaster
AGAGGAGAGAAGAGGAGAGAAGAGGAGAGGAGAAAGAGACAGAGAAGGGGGAAGCAGAGAAGTGGGGAGAGAGGCAGAAGCGAAGCTGCCTCTCCGAGAGGAAGATGGAAAAGAGAGCTATAACCCAGATTTTTAGGCTCAAGTCCAAAATTAGTATCCACACATTAGCCTTCAACTTTGAATACATAATAGTTTTAAATTTGAAAATGAAATACTTGTCTTACTTTTTTTTTTTTTTTTTTGGTTTTTCAAGACAGGGTTTCTCTGTGTAATAGACTTGGCTGTCCCAGAACTCACTCTGTATACCAGGCTGGGCTGGAACTCACAGAGATCCACCTGTCTCTGCCTGCTGGGATTAAAGGCGTGCACCCCCACTGCCCAACAAAGTTTGAAACAGAAGCAGATGAAGACTTCTTAATTTGTTTAATGTATATTGGTATCTTGCCTGTATATATGCCTGTGAGTGTCAGATTCCCCTGGAAACTGTTGTTACAGATAGTTGTGAGCTGCCATGTGAGTGCTAGGATTTGAACCCTGGTCCTCCAAAACAGCAGCCAGTACTCTTAACCACTGAGCCATCCCTCTAGCTCCTTAATTGGCTTTTTTTAAAATCTCAAACCTGTAGAGTCTCTGCCTAAAAGAAGATAGATAATCATTCAGTAGCATTCATTAGTAGCCAAATGGAAAGCATTCATAGATTTCTTGGCTACTGGAAAATACAAGAATAAATTACTAATATTGCCCACTGAAGATATCGTATACCCAACAAGTATCTGCAAATTTAAATTCTAGGGAGTTTAAGAAACAAACAGGAGGATCGTGTAGTAAACTGATCATGAAATTTCTCTTTAAAATGACAGGAAGCCATTTTCAAATGTTTAAACAGTACTAGGGAAAATAACCAAACCATTTATGCACAACATCAGCTGGCTGCCCCATCAACCATATGATGGATATGAGAGGTTTAAACAGTAATTTAGTTCACATACCAAATTCAAATGTATTCAGTTTAATCTGGCATCTTCCCAAGAAGACATTTCACCTAATTGAGAAGCAGCATTAACATCTGTCAAAGTTAATATCTAATGTTAAATAGCACTTCAATGAATACATTAAGAAAATAAGACTTCAACTATCAAGGAATCAAGAGGTTTGTGAGAGTATCTGCTAAGAAGAAATAAAGCAAAGGTAAAGAGGCACAACATTAGACACAACAAGGCTCATCCTAAACAATATTATTGCACGCAACCGAAATGACTGACGCGCACCTGTCGAGCCATTCATTTGCTTCCTGAAACAGAGTCTGTTAATCAGTTAAGTAGTGGGAAGTTACCGAGGTGACAGGGCTTCCTATTATAGACAATCATTTTGGAGCACAAGTAATTAAATACACAATTACCGAGGTGACAGGGCTTCCTATTATAGACAATCATTTTGGAGCACAAGTAATTAAATACACAATTAAGCACTACTACTGAAATGAAGTGTGTGTGAATTATTTTTTTAATTCTTTCTGAGAAGTTTAGGCCATTAGGAAATTCCTTGTTCTGCCATTCCTGGACATTGTGACCCCAGGAATAGAATGTATCTGTGACACATTTGCACCACACTAACTTAGAAAACTAGAATCTTAGAACCACATCTGAAAATTGATACATAGCTTCTCTTTCTCATCGAGTAGCATGTTTTAGCATTTTTAAAGAAATAATGGGGCACAAACCAAAATTCAAACATGTTACTCTTGTTCAAACTTTAGCATATTGCTGGCAGGGGAGAACAAAGGAAACCTGATTTTGGTAAGGGCTGTGCAGGGAAAAGAAACTCTATGTCATAAGTACACTGCTGCCTGGCTGTGAAGTCTTATTTCCTTTATAAAGGCAACTTACTTGCTGTTTAAGAATTCTGTTGGTGAATCTTGATGCCCATTTTAGTTTGGTATAATAATGAGCAATTCAAGAGGAATGAAGACAAGAAAACAGGGCTGGAGCAAAAGGAAGAGGGCTGAAAAAAAGAAGTGAGGAAAGGAAAATGGATGCAAAAAAGTATACAAGGCAGATACCTAGAAAAGTGTCCAGTAGAGATGCACATGCAAAGGGACAAAGAGAAAACAAGGAAGGGAAGATTAGACGGTAAGGGAAATAAAGGATGGTAGCTTCTGTAGGGTTTGCTATACATGTTTGGCTCCTATGAAATTCATAGAAGCTTCAAGAATGCTATCACCCACTAGCCTTCTATTGGAGTTCTTGGATTCTTAAAATGCCTGCATGTATTTATATTATAATCTCAAACCATGAAAGAAGAAATAATTGTTTTAAAAACTCGTGCTCTTTGAGATAGCCATGGCTGCCCACCAGAAATCTCCTCTTTAAGCAATAGTATCATAAAAATCTGCCTCTATAGGCTGCAAGATTTCCCCTTATAAATTAGATAAATTGATTGCAATTTTGATTTAATGGAGGAAGATGAAAATTGCCAAATACATGATACCTAAAGAAACAGATGGCTAAATGTACATTTGGCAAATATGTCTCGTTTCATCCTGTGCAATGTCCATGCAATGCTTTCTCTGTGGAGTTTCTGGATTACTCTACCTGGTTTTGGAAAAAAACAATGAAAAATATTTTTTTAACTTTTTCTGATGAAAGTCTTTAAAATATATTCTGCCAGAGTAAATGGTAATTTAATTTTCACTGTATGAGTCAGGTTCATCTTTAAGACTCAATATGAGTTTGAGTCATTCATTACTACACACAATAAGAACAGTACTCTCATCATATTGAAAAGGAAAGGCTGTGTGGGCTTGGAAAACAGACTATAATATCGCCATGAGCAATTTCCATTTTGGCAAATTTAAAAACAAGATTAGTTCTGATTTCAAGTGACTGGAATACAATAATAAACTGATGCAGACTAAAATCTCCCAAGGAGTTCACCCTCATTTAAATTAGAGCACTCTAAAGCTGATTGAAGTTTTTTTTTTTTTTTTTTTTTTGAGACAGGGTTTCACTATGTAACTTTGGCTAGCTTGGAACTCGCTATGTAGATGAGGCTGGCTCTGAACTTAGGGGTCTACTTGCCTTTGCCTAGGATTAAAGGTGTGCTGGGATTCAAGGCATGCACCACCACACCCAGCTTATTAAATTTCTTGAGACAAGGTCTCACTACATGCCCAGGCTGGCTACTAATGCACAATATTCCTGCTTTAGCCTTCCAAATGCCAAGATTACAGGCAAGTACCTTCATACTTGGCTATAAATGAATTACTTCTTAAAATAGTTGGAATGTAAAAACTTTGTCTATATCCCTAAACGAATTATCTCTTTGCCGTCATCAAAAACAAGTTCCAATGGTGGAGCCACTAATACAGCACCAAAAATGCAAAATTGAAGTTGCAGTTAACACACCTTTTAAAGTCGTTTGGTTTTCTTGGCTTTTCAAGACAGTAGCTTTGGAGCCTATCCTGGAACTCACTCTGCAGACCAGGCTGGCTTTGAACTTACAGAGATCCACCTGCCTCTGCCTCCCAAGGCTGGGATTAAAGGAGTGCGCCACCACAGCCTAGCTCACTCTTTACACTTGGAAAGGACCTAATATATTAACAAGGTCAAGAGCTTGGGGTCCTGGAAACAGAAATCCTTGCATGTGGATATTGGCTTCATTGCAGACTACCTGTAAAATTACCTTCATCTGTGGAAGTTCTGTTTATAAAATGAAGATAATAATGGTACCTCTGTAGTCCTCATAAATGACAGATAGTGAGTGTATAGTATATTGAAAATGAAGGAAAATGAAACAAAGGCTTTTCAAAGCTACTTTTTAAATTGTCCTATAGCCGGGCGGTGGTGTCTAAGCTGCCAGTGTTGGCAGAGGCCTATTTCCTAATTGAAGGCAGAGCATATGGAAGGCACAAGAAGCACCATTGCATATTCTGCAACAAGAAAGAAGTACATGGCCAGGCGGTGGTAGTGCACGCCTTTAATCCCAGCACTCGGGAGGCAGAGGCAGGCAGATCTCTGGGAGTTCGAGGCCAGCCTGGTCTACAAGAGCTAGTTCCAGGACAGGAACCAAAGCTACAGAGAAACCCTGTCTCGAAAATCAAAAACAAACAAACAAAAATCGTCCTATAGTGTGACTAAAGGGCCAAGCTTAGTCCTACAGCTCCCTTCCTTTCACCAGACCAGTCGCTGGCCTCATGGACTTATTATGACAATAAAAGAATAAATAACACAGCTGCAGAAGTGACTTGCATAGTGTAACTAGGTGCTTAAGAAATCGTGCCTGCTGAATAACTCTAATAGCAGGTATAGTCACTAAGTTTATTCCCAGGGGCGCTTTGGAGAAAGGAAGGGAGCTGCAGGACTAAGTGTGGCCCTTTAGTCATGCTATGGGACGATTTTAACAAGTAGCTTTGAAAGGCCTTTGCTTCATTTTCAAAATACTTATTAAGCATTTACTGTCAGTTACGAGAAGGACTACAGAGGCTAGAATAGTAATGGTTTACCATCTTAATGGGAAAACCTAAAGTCCAAAATGCTCCAAAGCCCAAAACTTTTTGAGCACCAACAGAGATTCAGAATGTTTCCGATTTTAGAGCATTTCTGATTTTTGATTCAGATCAGGTATAGCGAACACCCGAACACTGGAAAACCACATCTGATCCTAAGCACTTCAGATCCAGAACACTCAGCTTACAATAAGTGGATTACTAAATAACACATCGGTGTGTGTAAAACACCCATTAAAATAATAAATTATAAAATGCTGAAGAGGAATGATCAGACAAGGTTAACTCCCTTTTTGGAAAGATCTAACTACTGGTTTGCTGGTTGCCAAACGGCTTAGGATTGTAGGTAACTTTACAGAAATGAACCTGTTTTATCAAGAAGGTACGCCTTCTTCAAGAATTATACCAACAAAGAAGAATGTAGTCATATATTATATAACATTTTCTTGAGTATCCTGAACTAGATTTTTCCTAATTCTCTAGGGCAAATTTAACTTCTGTGCAAGGGATGTTATCAAGCAATGAAGTTTGTACAATGAAGCTCATTTTATACAATTAACATACACTAATATAAAGAAATAGAGCTCATGAAATTATAATCACTCTCTATTATTTTCTGTCCTACTGGTTGCAACCTAAGAAAATGATCAGTATAAAGACAACTCCCTAAGAGGCAAGAGATAAGGAGAATCAAAGACAGGGACCAAGAGAGGCAGAGAGAGAAAGGAGACAGAAAGAGAGGCACGTGGGGAACAGGGAGAATCAGAGACCACCAAGGGCAACAGCTTTCTTTCCTTAGTGGTTTCCAACTACTTGGGTTGAGCATTTACATCACGAAAAAAAAGGCTGAGCAAACATTCTAATACTCTTATTCATTCTGTTGTAGAAATCTTAAGCCATGCCATTATGCTTAGGTTAGCTTATCTAGCTTTGGATAAACTGATTGAACAGCTTAAGAAGATTGCTACAAAGAAATGCAAGTTGAAAGAATCTATTTACCGAGCCAGTGTAAACTGAAACACATTGTAGGGTGCTAACTGTGAATGAAACCATGTGTTCTACTACCACACCAACCCAATGGTAGATGACACCTTTCCGCAGAGTTCCTCATCTAAGTGTTATTGTAACCCTACAATGTGGAATGAATGAGAGAGAGCATTAAGGTCAACCCAATTACCAAATATTGGTAGGGCTTAAATGTTTTCACATATTCTAGATAAAAAGATCCTGAAAAGAATTTCTAATATTTTTTCCCATTCCTCACTTGGGCACATCCCTCTTTGAAGCTGCTGGCAGACTTTTCCTATCAAGTTTAGAAGACTGGTCCTCATGTACTTAGATGTGATACTTTGAGCCAAAGCAGCTTTAACCACTAGAGTCAAGATTTATTGTGAGCCAAGCATTATACATGGAATCTTCTGTTTAGTCCTCAAAATACTCCCATTATATATGTGAAGAAACAGAAGTTGAGATTAAGCAACTTGTGTAGGGTCCCAAAACAGGTGAGAAACAGACTGTCTGAAGTTGGCACTGCCTCCTTCAAAAGCCCCATTCGCTTTTGGAAACCAATATGATTATGAGGTCAATAACCATACACACACACACACACACACACACACACACATTCAAAACCAGTTTCAAGAATTTCCTCTTTCGGGGACATTAACTAGAAGCTCTACGTCCAAGTGTGAGCACACTCTGAAACCACTGCATTGAAAGCACTCACTTGTTTTCCTTCCTCCTCTTCCTTCTCCCATTTTGATCTTGGTGATTCAGAGCTGTTGCCACTGAAAAACATCTGTCTTGTCTAAACTTAATAAGTCTTATTAGTGGGATACTAAGCCTCGCCTTATTCTGAAACCTTTCCACAGCTTGAAATTTAATCTGCTGAAGTCATAATAGAGTTACCAAAGTACTAGGATTTGGACCTATCTAAACTGGTGGGCCTGTTTCTGATTTCTATCTGCTATTTGGACCTGAATAAGTTGTCTCATATTTGCCACAAATGTCATGTTATTTTTCTTCCCCTTTTCCATGACAATCAAATCTATAATTTGAACTTCATAAGCCACAAGACATGTGTTATTATTCTAACTTGTGTGCCTGCCATGTTAGAGCTGTTCAGTCTTACCTACTGATTTAGTGTCCTTTCTAACATATTGCCAGTCCTTGATGCTGGTGCTGGTGCCAGAGCACATGATGGTTTGTCTTGTGTGACCTGTTGATAATTTTTATAGTTATCAGTGGCAGGGAACTAAAAGCAACTAAGGATAGAAGTGAAGCTAACCACAAAGACCAGACACAAAGTGAGCTTGTGTGCTCTATCGTAAGAAATAAAGAGAAGAGAGCGAGCGCTTCCTATTTCCTCATAATGTCTTCCATCTGTATTCCTCCGTCACTGTGTCTTTCTACATGTTTTCCTCTCTTGCCTGCTTACCCTAGTGAGGTAAGGAAGGAAAAGCAGTAAAATGCTAGAAGGAAGACATGAAAGAAAATGCTCAATATGGGAGAAGAGAAGAGGTGACTACCAGACAGAGGCCCACAGTAGCCACCAATGACATTCTGTGTGCCTGTGAGGCAGGTTTGTGCTCCTACATATTTTCCCACTGGGTCAAGATGACCTTTACCCTTCTGAACAGTCTTCCATGTTCTAGTTCATTTTCTTAGGAGACAGAGCAAAGTGAGTGGGGTTTTAGAGGAACCCTGATTAAGTAGAAAGGGGAAGGAAAGTAGCATGTCTCGTCTTCATGCCTTACCAACCACTGTTCAGTAATACCTACTACCTAGTTCATCCGTACTTTCTCCATGGCCTGGTTCTCTATAATGTGTAAGTACACAAAAATTCTTAAAATCACTGTAATTTGCCATACATTGATTTAAATATAACTATTTTAATGTTGGCTGCCACAGGCTATCTTTGGAGTGAAGCATCCTTTTATTTTTGTTCATCCTTGTATTTTCCATGATATTTCACTGTTTTCAAAGTATATTTACCTCTTTTATCATAGCTAAACCTCGGCACAGCCCCATGAAGTAGACAGAGCTAATAATACATTTTGTTAGAAACTATAATAGAAGGCTTCTAAGAACAAGTCCCCTATAGTCATGGGTTCAACCAAAGGGTACTGCTAGAAATCCTTAAAGAACATGTAGTCTTAAAGGGACAGCTGACTTCATGTATCCAAAGTTACTCAGCTATCTGGCAGCAGGACCAAGACTCTACATACATCTCCTGACTTCTTCCGTTTCCACTGAGTGTTCCATTCTCCTGCCATATACTACTTGGTCAGCTCCATCCTGATCCAATAACATGCCATAGCAGATGTTTAAGAAGCAAAGAGGAAACTGGTGCCTTTGGCACCAGGGAGTAGCTAGAACAATAAAACAGTAAGCTGCTGCTCAGCATAACTCAACACTGTTGGGTACCTGGTACCTGTTAGCCTCCTGAGGCCAAGGACAACCTAGAAACTGAGTAGATAAGGAAATGGAAGCAGCAGGGTACCAGACGGCCATTGCAGTCCTAACTACTGCCCTCCTGCATTTCCTATCCACTCCTTCCTTTCCTGCTCCTTATACATCTTATCCAGTGGAGCTCTCTCCCTGTCCTGCTCTTATCCAGCAGAGCTCTCCTCTCCTGCTTGTCCCTTGCTCATCTTATCCTGCATTCCATCTAGTCTGACGCATTATTTCTCCTTAGCTACTTAGTTACATAAGGAACATTCAACAGCAAAAGTTACGTGTTTCTAAAAGAAGGCATTTAATTCCCATTTATTAAAGTCTAACAACAGCAGAGTCTTGTCCCCATGGCAAAAGCCACTGTATGTTCTGTTTGTGTGTGTACAACTATGTAGGAATATAAGCTGGTCAGGGCAAGATAACCTCAGTGCTCATTTTCAAGTAAATAGCAAAATGCCATGTGTGGACTCAGTACAGGGGAAATATGTGGTGCTCGATGTACTCAAGCTCTCTTGGACTTTAATCCATCCTACTCCCCAATCTTTTAAATTGGAACAGATTTTACTTCAGACCCTCCAATATGTTTAGACTGAGTCTGATAAACAGAAAAGGGCATTTCAACTCCTTACTTCTTGTTTGGTTGTAGCTTAAGAAACCCAATTTTCAAGGGCAAAGACAAATTTTGCTAGTATAGTTTTCCATTCTTTTACCATCAAAAATGGAGCAACTCAATGAAAAGGTTTCCTACTTTGATTGTTTCATGAGAAAAGCACATAAAATATATTGGAAAGACTTCACAATGTGCAGCTGAAATAGCAATAGCTGATTCTGCCCTATGATGCATTTTTATAAAACCACAACTGATAGTGATAGTGACAGCATCATCTGAAGGTAGGAAAAATGCAATGGATAAAAGCCATTCAACTTAAATCATAATCACGTGACAGCAGAGGTTTCATCTATCGCAGAACTTATTATAAACAGGTAGTGACTGTTATTGTTATTATAAACTATAATGACTATGGGAAGCAGGGAATATGAAATGAACATGACTTATTTTAACAGATATTTTGAGTGCCTGCTACAGTGAAAGCACAAGACTGTATCTAGGGTCATTCCATGTTCTACTCAGTTTTTTAAAAAACGTTGCTTCATGAAAGTATCACTACACTGCAGTAACATGACTAGATTCAAAGGGAGTTGAAATTTGAAAGGCCTTTTATTTGTACCATGTATATATTATAATTTAATTACACCCAAAGTAAATGGATATTATTCTTATTTTTGTTCACTGCTATACATTTACTACCTAACATACTGTAGCTGGTAAGTAGGTATTTAATAAATAAAATAAAAATATAGGAAAAAGAGTCTCATATAGCCTCATTTTAATACATATTTATTGGTAATATAATAAACATTAAAATAATTGTGCTGCATATACTTCATTAAATCTTTTATTGCTCAGTTTAAAAACTATGCCATTTAAAGTGTATCTTCCTTTTTTAAAGCCATTAAATGATGTTCATTTAGAATGTGGCAACTGTTTTTTTTTTAGTTTTTATTTATATTACTGTGCATTCCAATGCCACTGTTTGGCAATATTTTTCTATCTGAAACTCACACAGTGTTATAAATAGATAATAATCTCCTATGATAGAGTCACAGAATGGCTTTGATCTCACAAGCCTTTTCCCCTTGAGGAAAACATGAATGCTCGCATCCTGATGGAGCTCAACAGCATCTTATGTTTATGTTGCTATTATTACCACTTTGTTGTAGCATGAAACGTATAGGGGCTCATAATACTAACCCATTTTATGCTTCTCACACCTTCTTGTAAAGGGATATATTATGAATTGGATGAATCATAAGACATCAAGGTAGGCACAGATGATAAAGAAGTACAATGGTCTATTTAAGTGAACACAAGCCTGAAGGAAATCAACCAACAATTCACATATACTCACACTGTTAAAATAAATCCTGTCGCCATTTCCTGTTCTCCGATGGACTTCATGTTAGCAAATGTCCAATGTCCAAAGGGAGAAAAGGTCTTGTTGAAAATCAAGCCTCTGAAGCCATGAGGATTATTTAGTAGGAGAAAGCAGATTCTGTGGAAGGTGTGTGGGAACAGTGTGCACCTGGCAGGACTGTCAAAATCTTGACTTGGAGGCTCTTACAACTCACCAGGATCATGGGGGGTTAAAGTATAAGCATGCACTGGCATGAACTCTATCAATCACATTAGACTTTAAAATTTCAAGGTCTGGTTTGCTTTTTTATGGAATAATGTTGGCTTAGAATGCTGCTCCGTGGGTATGAGACCAGGCTATAGCACTTCATTTTCGTCTGCATCTGCCATGGCCTCTCTGGAGCCCCATGAAACTAAAAGCCACTTCTTAGGCCTTGGTAAACAACATTAAGGAAACTGAGTGAATATTTTCTGTGGATTTAACTTTCCTGGAAATAATTATCAATGATGGAAAACAAACTCTCCAAACAGAATAAAGCCTCATTAATTTAAACTCTACTATTTCAAAAAATTGGCCTAATTCAAACAGACCTTGGCTGAAGGTTTCCTTTAGCAAATCTGGAAAATAAGGATCTGCTAAGCAAATCAAGTCTGTAATTAAGGTTGTTAGGGGAATATAGAACTTGCTCAAAGAGAACAAATTAGTTTCCTGACTTTACTCATCTACAAGCATGATAACATGCTATTACGAATCTTCTGTGTAGTTTAAAAATGCATTTCTCTGAACCTTTCCCAGACAACACAACCTATTCTGAGACATCTGTGTCACTAAACCAAACACAACTAATTTTAAAATAAATATTTCATTTATTCTTTTTTGTATGAATTTTTATTAATTAAAATTTTTATTTATTTTCCATCCCAATAGCAGTCATTCATTCTTCTTGCTTACTCTTGTCTTCCTGCAACTGTTTCAAATTTGGGAGCTTTTACTCACATGGTGATATTACTAGCCACTTGCCTACTGTGCCAATGACCATTAAGTTTATGGTTTACAATAGGTCACTAATAACTCAAACAAAAAATAAAACTAAAACATCTGGACTGAGTTTGATTACTTGCCCACTATCTGAACCAATTCAATTTAATATATGAGATAGCTCTATCCACAAAAGAGGGAGAACAGAGGGTAAGAAAGGGTTATGTTCATGAGGTTAGAGGTCTACATACCAAAACAAACAAAATAAAAAGCCAAAACATAAATAAAATCCTTTACAACACTGTATGTTAAATACTAAAAATCTAGTCATTATAAAATAAACACCAACTAAAAACCCAATGAAGTATCGACCCTGTCCAAAGGAAGCATTCCTGGAAGTTGTTACTCCGCATGCATCTACACTGGCTCTCATTTCACCAGCACAGGGCAGTCTTCCAGTTCTCCACAACCACTCCCTCTGCAAGTATGGCTCGCTGCCTAGGAAGCTCTGTTGCCCTGTCAAAAATATACATCTGGTCACCCTAACTATAGTGCTAGCTCTTGGATTTATACAGGTTTCCTTAAAACACCAGGCATACTAAACTAGCACATCACGGATATTTTACTAGTTTTGCTTCATTGGCCAGGATAAGACGCCTCCTTTCCATATACAGAATTGTAAACCACAGAGATTTAAAAAAAAAAGGCAACAAGATGTCCTGTTTCTATGGAAACCTTGAAAACACCAGAACCCAATGTGTTTGCTTAAGAAAATTTGGGACACTAAAATTTATAGGTATCCTTTCAAAGGCCTATATAGAAATACTGAATAAAATAATCACAGGTCAATGTTCCAACAAAAGTAAAACGCTAACCAGTAAATTTTATAGAGGGGAAAATTCAAAATAGTTTTGGGCAGGAGAGTGAAAAGAATCTGTGTTCTAAATGGAAGCATCTTTATGTTTTGAGTTCATCATTTAGGTCTGCTCTGTATTATCAGTTCAAAAATCATCTAGAACAGGACATCATAAGCTTGTGACCCTTGAAATGAGACTTTCTTGGGACAATGTTTCCAAGATAGTCAATATATGCAGGGCCCAAACCAGCTACTGAGTTGTTCCACTTAGGGGTTACCTTTCTACAGAGCATTATAAAAAATCAGTAAAACTAAATGTGGACTACATATGAATATTAAAAATAAACATAGCTATAAATAATTTGGGCACTTGTCTGAAGTTTTACTCTTCAGAGCTAATCTACTACAACATATCAGCATTAAATAATCTGTTCCTGAAAAATGGTTCTGTTTTAACAATGTGTATAATACATCCATCCTATTTTTTCACTAAATTTCAAGAATTTCCCTTTAGAATATGTGTCAACATCTGCACTTAATGAACCATCTATTTTTTTTTTTTTTGCAGAACCAGCTATTCATTTGTCCTATATTAGATGACCCCAGCTGGTTGCTGGAAATGTCATTTTCTTTGTTAATGTACATTGCTACAATGAGGACTAAGCTCTGCCTCCAGAAGACTTTCTCCATCTTCCTTTCCTTGGGGGAATATCGTAGTTCAGGATATTTTTTTTGGATATAGAATGCATATCCTTTCCATATCTCCACCCTTGGATGATGGAACTGAATCTTGAAATGTCCACAGAGATTCAGCTTTAAAGTCCAGTCCTTAAAACTGTCAATCTATTGAGCCTCAACTAATTCCTCCCACTTCTGTTGTCACTGTACCTCCACCTAAGGTGGACGTTTTTACTTTCTTCATCATAGAGCTTGTGTATATACACAAGTATTCCTTATAAAACTGCCAGCTCCTTGAAGGAGAACATGTCCTGATGGTCACCATTGGTAGTACTATGGAGTACTTAGTTCAGATATGTTTTCAGAATTAAGTGTTCACAAAACATGAAACTGAAATGAATAAAACCTTAATTCGGTCTGATGTGATTAAGGAGCAAAACCATAAGGATTTATGAAAAAGTCTGTCTTTAACTACAGCTGTGTTGTTATAACTGCTGCATATTTAGAGAAAACTGAATGCATCTTTCAATCAAGCTTTGGAACTATAGTAACTATTCTGAATTGGAATTACCTTATTAAGAAAATAAGTAGAAAAAGAAAAGAAGGAGAGCAAGCACACTGAAATCTCTAGTAACATGATGCCAGCTGGAAACTAAAGACCTTAAAATCCAGCTGTACGAGTTCAACCAATAATCTTCAAAGACCTCTTTTTATTTTTTTATTAAAGTCCAGAATATAAAGAGGGCAATAGTAAGCTGATAAATGAAAACCAACTAGGAGCCATGTGGAAAGTGTATTAGCACTAACTCACAAGTGGTTCTGTCTTGAGCTAGCTTTCCACCTTCTCCCACTGAAGGGCAGAGTAGACCTCATTGCACTTCATTTCTGAGCTTGACAAAACCACAACTTGCAAATGCCTGACTGCTGGCAATTGGTAAACACAGTCAACCCCTTCTCTTTCTAGACAACCCCTCAAATGTCTTGCATTCACAACTTTTTGTTCCAGATGTTATGTTAAAATTAATTCAGTCCTATCAAACGCAGAGCAGAAGGTTATTTTCCCACTGCATCTCAGCCTTATTACTTTAAACACTCCTTTAACCCCCAAACTGTTTTTTCACCACACAGACATTTACTGTGTGGTATTTATTCCATAGGGAATGAGGAATAAAGTCAAGTTCAGAGAGGGATGGGACTCTTTGGGGGAATGGATATTATCATAATTAATGTTTGTAAATAGGAGCTCTTAGAGGCTGGATTTCAAAAGGGCTTTTTGAATTTGCTAAATTCAATGATAAAAATGACTCAATCACTAGCTCAATTCCTCTTCCCTAGGAAAAAGATATTAAGTAAAACTTCATTTGTTGAATTAAAGTTTTATTTCTGTACCAATACAACCTATGTGCTTTAATACATTAGTAAAGTTAAACATAATTAGTTTGCTACTAATAAATGGCAAATATGAACCATGACCTCAGGTGGCTTGATTAGAACTTTAGTCCTCCAAAATTGTTCCCCTAGCACAGAAAGGTCATTTCTGTAAAGTCACCCTCGCCTACTCACTCAAACTTTGTAACCCAGAAACTATAAACAAAATGCCACAGAAATGGTATCCTTCACGAGGATTAAAAATATGCAGGCAGTAAATGTCTTCTGCAAAACAATTCTAACAATGGCTTTATAGCATTCTCTTACAAATGTTTATGAGTTAGAACTGTGTCCTACAGTATACACACACACATACACACTACTTACGGCTTCTCTTCCAGCTACTGCTCTTTTCCATTCATCTTATGTGGAGATTACATACAGGTTTTTTTCTTCAGAGTTTTCAAATTTGTATTTCAACTGCCTCATTTTTAGACTAGCACAACTTCCTTACTACAACAAGAATATCTAAATGTGAAACTGAGTATCCCCAACCTTTATTAAATGATGACTGATACTGTTATAACACAATGAACTAGAATGTCATGATTTAAAATTATAAGTTGACCAGATA
>NW_004949205.1:767342-783142 GCF_000317375.1 Microtus ochrogaster
AAAAAAATAAAATTATAAGTTGAAAACAAAATATAGATACTTCTCTATTCCAAAGTAATCACTACAAATGAAAAAAGATCACTTTTGCAAACGTATTTATTTTCATATGACGCACCTAACACATATTTTCAGGTTTCTTTGCTTCACACATCACTAATATAGGATTACAGTTCCCAGGGCTTTAATTGCCTTAACCACCTTATAAACAGATACTTCAATTTACTGAAACAACTGGCTTTTAGTCAAGCACTTATTTTGGTTTATACCTAACTCCTAACGGTTACCAAGGGAATGTAAAATGTGAAATATTTGAAATATTTGTTCTTGGGAGGGGATAATCAACCTCAGTAAGGAACACAAGCATGCAAGAAATGAAGCAGGCAAGGGCTGTTACACAGGCACGTGCGGTGGGAGGTACACAGAGGGAGAAACAGTAACCCTGGGAAGCAGAGGGAAATTTCCAGGTGAATCCTTTGGGAAACAGAAAAGAAACTTTACACTATAAAAATATAAACAAAGCCACAAGCATTTACTTATTTATGTGCTTTAAGAAAGCTTGAGTTTCTTTCTGGAAATCGTGAATAGAAAATGGCATATGCCTTCTACAAGAAGAGAATAGCAACAACCAACTCTGACACTCACCTATTTGGCAATACCACTGTACCAGGTCCTATCACCCTTTACTTTAGCCTATGACTTCAGGCTACAAATGACACTTAAAGTCATGGGCTGGAGCACTTCAGTGGTGGGGAGGAAGTGATATGTCTGCCCTGGGCCAGCACATCCTGTGCAGCAAGCAGAGGCTGTGGGGGGGGGGATGTGGAAAATGAAACAAGCAACGTGTTCTGGGAAAGAGAATTAAGACTCCTACTGAATCCATATACTAGCTAGCAGTTTCAGGGGAGCATTGCTACAGTTATAGTGCTGTGACTCAGCCAGGACCACACTCATCCTAGGTCTCAGAGACCTTTCAACCTGAACCCTAAATTCACACCTTTGAAGTCTTTGTTCTTAGTCATGACTGATTGATCTGGGATCCACTGGTGATTCACACACTAATCCACTGCTATGAACAGAATGTCCCGGAGAAGCTGATTTTGCTGACCCTGTCACCAGATGCTAGTACTTTCTCTTGTACAGCCACATCAGCCTCAGAATCCACATAACTGAACAAAGAAGTTCAGCTTTATGAAGGTTTCAGATGCAGTCATGTTCAATACTGGCATTACTCTGGTAAGCCAACCCTTCTTGAGGCCAAGGGAGGATCCATTTGCTGCTTGAAGACCAAATAATTTTGGCCTTCATTCAGACACTTGTTCTATTTAAGATAGTTTGACTAGTTGTCTAGAAATACAACTTCTAGTAAAATATCCTAAAATGCTAGGATATTGCTGACATGAAACTTAAATTAAAATTAACAGTAGACGGCCAATCAGACAATAGGAACACATCTTATTTTGACAAGAAAGGACAACTAAGAAATAGCCACACAACAATTCATTGATAATGTCTTCTGGAAAAACGATTCTGAGACAAGAGGGGAAACTATCAAAATATAAAATGAACTCACTCTGACTGTGATGGTGCATGTCTGTAATCCGAGCACTTGACTTGGGAAACTGAAGCAGAAGGATCATGGATTACAGGCCAGCCTATATACTACACA
Source organism: Microtus ochrogaster (assembly GCF_000317375.1). Classification (NCBI taxonomy): domain Eukaryota; kingdom Metazoa; phylum Chordata; class Mammalia; order Rodentia; family Cricetidae; genus Microtus; species Microtus ochrogaster. Next base: position 769,009 of record NW_004949205.1, read on the forward strand.
GTGAGACCTTGTCTCAAAAGTCAACCACAAACATTTGAATCACTTGTGCTAGACCTTCCAAATGTACCTAGACAGAAAGCAATGGAAAAGAAGAGTTTATATACAGTTACCTGGTACTAAGGTCTAGTTTGATGTCTTTTAATTTATATTACTACTGTACTCTGCTCATGGGGTTTCGTTTAGGTGCAGATGGTACATGGCTCTTTCATACCTACATGTTTCAGAAGCCACTGATAGAATCCAGCAGGAGATGACACAACACCCCAAATTCCTGAAGGCTGAAAAATGGACAAAAACAAAGGGACTGTAAAGAGGGTCTAGAAGATTATATTTATTCCAGGAAATTTCATATAGGGATGAGTACAGGCCACTCAAGGGAATGTTGGTGCCAGCAGGATTTTCTCACAGGAAAAGACTTCTAGAAGGTTGCCCTCACAGCAATATCTACAGATGAACATTCCTGCTTTTCCATTCACCTTTTCTATAAATTGCAACTCTGCTATAGGCAAGGCAGAAACAAATTGAGAGTTCTTTTCCTTCTTGGTTCTGACTAAAATGGTAAATAAATTCACACTTTTTCATTTTTCTTTATAACACAGTGACATGAGTACTGTCTGGTCTCACTACTATCCTAAAAGAACAAAACACTACCAATTTCTGGCCTAGCATCTCCAGCTACTTGCTGGTTTTGCATTCAGAGCAGCATTAATTTGCCATGTTGCCATGAGCAAGTAAGAAAGCCCCAAATATGTGAAATGACAGTATCATACACTGGTAAAATTCCTTGAAAAATCTAAGAGATAGGTAACATGAATAATGTCCCCCCAAAATCTATCAGTTTTATTAAAATTACAGGCAATATGTGAATAAAAATAAAAAAGATGTTTTCACTGCCAAATTTAAAAATATCTAGCCTGATAACAGGGTTCCAGATATATGATTTGGCGCAGACAAAGAAAAGTTCTTATGTAGATCAGGAGAAAATCCAGAAGATGTTCAATAATGCCCTTATTTCTAAGGTTTCTGTTATTCTTTAACTCAATAATTTAAAGACAATCCATCTATAAAAATACTACTATAATTTTAAGTATTTTAATTTCTCTATTATTCCTCAAATCTCCAATAAAGAAAACATTATTCAAAAACGGATTCTTGTACATCTAAATATGGCAAAAGAGGCATAAGATTGATACCACATATACACAATTCCTTCCTGAAATCCATTTTTTTTTTATTTTTCTATGAGGAAAATGTCAGTCATAGGTACATTTATGTTCCATTTATAAAACTGTTTCTTCTTTTATGCTAACTTTTCTTAAGAGACTAATTACAAGGCAAAAAGGGAAGAAGGAAAGAAAATGAAAGCAATGTTTGACATAAATTACCTAGAAATCTGGGCTATTTACTTAATTATAATTTCTAAGAAATGGACTAACTTCTGACTCTCCAAATGAGGCTTCCATGTGACCAGTTGTAGAGAAGAGCAGAGTCAGGGTGACTCTGCACAGTTCCCCTATGGGAAATCTTCCCCCAAAGCCCTCAAAGTCATAGATTTCAGAGTCGTACCTTCTTAGAATTTGAGGATTGAACTAGTATTCCATGTAAATCTGTTGAGGTTAGCTGCACACCTTACACAGAAAGAGAAATCAAAGCGTTTAGACTGAGATTTCTAATGAGAAGCCAAATGAGAAGCTCTGACTGGAGTATGGGAGTTCATAAGACCTAAATTGACTAAGAAGATTGCTGTAAAGAAAAAAAAGCATATATACGGAAATAGTACCTTAGGATTCTAAAAGACAACCCAGGAGAAGAGAAATTACACTGGAACAAACAAACTGGGGATACAAGGGAAGTTGTGGGAAACTAGGAGTTGAGAAACTGAATGCCCAAAGGAGAAGAATGCTTACTCAAAGATTTTTTTCCATCGGACATGAGACTGGAAGATTAGTTGAGTGAATGAAGCAAGAATCTATATAAAGAGAAGGGAGTGAAGTTATTGGAAGAAGAGTCGTGTGGGACCGTGTTTTGGAATGCAAGTTTTGGAGTTTGTATCTGAGCTAAATCTAGGTGCTATTGTATATTTGCTGTTTTTCAGTAAAGTTGAGTTTTCCTTAGCCTTGGATTTCTCCAACTATATATAACATACGCGATATGATTTCAGCTTGATACGGTTTCCAAAGAGATTAAACGAAGCAATGCATAAAACACTTAGTAAATGTCTAGTACATAGAAAATAAAGGTTATTACTATGATTAGGAAAAATAACTATTATTATGTTTGAGACATTGTTTTTATTATGTATTTGTATTAATACAATGTATATTGATCATATCCATGCCCCCAGTCCTCCTTCCCATATATCTCTGGGTGTGGGATCACCACTTAGAGTGTGGTTAACCTACCAGGAGCCACACCCTTAACAGAAACGGACTCTCCCTCTCTCAGAAGCCAGCAACTGTCAATAGCTCCTGAGGAATGGAAGCTTGTGTACATTTCCCACTACTGAAGATATTTTTGATAAAAAAGGAAACCTACCACAATAAACAAGGTTTTTTTCAAGTTCTTATAATAGCTTCTATTACTGCAGGTTTAAAAGATGATTATTCTTATTTATTTAGTGTGAATGTATACACACACACACACACACACACACACACACACGTGTAGAGGTCAGAGGACAAATTATAGTGGTCAGTTATCTCCTTTTACCAAGTGGGTCCAAAGAATTAAATTCAGGTCATTCAACTTGGAAGCAAGTGTCTTTACTCACTGAGCTATCTTGCTGGCCTAGGCTCTACATTGTATGGAAATAACAGCAAAAACATGATGCAAGGCATGTAGCTTAAGAGTTAGTCTTTACATTATGAAATGGTTCATTTATTATAGCATTCCTTGAAATCACACACATGCTAGATAAAACTAAAATACATAAATGCGCATACCCATATGTCTTCTATCATGTAAATATAGTCCATGACAGTGTCAGAAGGCCTGTGTTCTACCTCTAGTTCCAATTCTCTGTCATGAAGTTTTAGGAAAGCTGAAGGATATAGCTGTGATTCTAGCTTGAAATCTCGGGATTCTACTGCCCATCTGACTCTAAAAGTTTAAGATAGTGAGAAAAGTTGTGACGGCAGGAGCTTCAAAGGTTTTAAAACAAGGGGCCAGTTAAAATTCTTATGGATGGGTAGAAGGAATTCAATTGTAAAACTTTTATCTTACTACTCCTAAACTTCGGAAGATGAGGATATTACTCAGAGGTTAAGTTTGACCACTACTAGTTAATATGGCTTTCATGAAGAAGAATGTGCTACAGGCAGTCTGTGGCTTCTGGCATTCAAACTAACTGGTTTCTAGTGAAAGAATAACAAGGCAAGGTTAGAGGTGTCCAAAAATGAAATGGTCTACTTAGCTGGTTGTAAGCTCCAAGTCAATGGAAATAACTGAGACAGAAACTAAATGGTCATCACTTGGAAGATTTAAAAGCAAACCAAGTAAGGACTGGCCCAGAAGACTTCTAAGGGTCTCTTCCAGCTCCATGGTCCTACAGCAAGTATCAGTTCATATGGAGCTTCTTCCATCACTTAAAGCTATTAAAATGATATAGTCAGTTTTATGTTAATCTGCTCTGTAAAAGGTTCTGTGCCCAGTTCCTGTCCTACAGTTCAATCAAACTGCAACTGGCCTTAAACCAACTCTTCACTATCATTAACTTCAGCGTCTCTTATTAGCTCAAGTACATTGACAGCATTGAAAGGTAACAGAAGCCAACAGAGGCAGATAAAAAGGAAGAAAGAAGACATGGGTATCAGGACCAAATAAGGTTGCTACCAAGCAGTGACACTGGTTTGTGTTTATATGCTTTGACATGGTTTGGTAAACTACCATTAAGGGCAATTTTATATCAGAGAGACAAACATATAAAGTCAATAATGATAATCTGGTGGTTTAAATATTTACAACAGAGGCCTGAACAAACTGCTGTGGGAACACAAAAGACTAACCAGTTTTGCTGGGGAGTGTCAAAGAAATTTCATAGAGGAAGTAACAAGCAAGCTGGGGCTTGAATAATGAGTAGGAGTTGGGTGGAAATGGGGCAAGGCATGGCTGGCAGAGGAAAAAAAAAAGGTTCAAAGCCAGAAAGACCTGAAAGAACATACATAGAAAATGGCGAATAACAATGCATGGCTGGATTGGAAGGTTGCAGCTAGGTAGGGTATGCTGCTTAGAAGAATGGGCCTTCTTCAGTATGGCCAGAGGGGAAGGAGTAGCTCCTTTAAGCAGTGCCGTAGACTGTGTCAACACAGCAACTCTGGAGACTGCTCTGAAATGGTTTTGAAAAGAAGCATGTGAGCCCTATGAGTCAAAATCAGAGCCTTGAGTAAAAGAGTGGCATAAATGTTTGAGATTGAGAGATGAACGGAGGACCCATTTGATAGTGCAGAACCAGCTAGGACAATTGACTGGTGACATTTTGTCCCATGTCACATTGTGTGTGTGTGTGTGTGTGTGTGTGTGTGTGTGTGTGTGCGCATTTAAAGGAGGATTTCATAAACGAAAATGAGAGGGTGACAGATTATATTGTCATTGATTTTTTTTAAATGATGGTTTTGTCTTTTCATACAATAAGAACTCCTGCTAATAATTTACATGCGCAAGAGATAAAGGAAAACCTAAATTCCTACAAGTATATTTAAAATTTTATTTGTTCATTTTTCTTATTATTTAATGTCAAACGTAGAACCAGAATGCACCGATGCTATATATAAATATGCCTCCTAATTTTCACAAGAAAACTATCACACTAGTATCATCTCTATTTTACAACTAAAGAAACTAAGACACCATAGAAGTTCTTTAGCTTTTCTAATTTCACAAAGGTAAGGACCGGGGTAACCTTACTGCCTGCTCTGAAACTCCGGCTCTTTTCTTAAACACAGCCTCTTTTCTTAAAAATTAAATATAAAAAAACCTGTAAATTAACAGGCAAATATTGTTATTACCAATCAGAAAGACTATTCTAAGTTATTTACATTGAGATGTAAAGAAAGTCAATGAGGTAAGAACATTGCTATCTGGGAGAAGATCTGTCCAGGTTGAGAAAATAGTATGTGCAAATGCTCCAGGAAGAAACTGTACTTCACATGGTCAAAGAAAAACAAAGAAGGCAACAGGCTAGGGCAACTGGAGGGATATAGGAAAAGTAAAGCAGAAGATTAGGAGAAAGGGAAGCAAACAGAGTACTGTAACATTGTAGAATATTAATTTTACTCTGAGTCAATTACAGATTGTATAATGATATTGGCTTTTACTCTAGGTAAAAATCTTTTTACTCTAGGTAAAAAACAGAAATCTTGTCTCACAGGGAGAGGCTAGCTATGCCAAAAAGTGTCTGTGTCTACACTGGCTAAAGGGTGAAGTATGCTGCTCTTAGCAATAATAAAACCTATCAAGTGGAAGAGGCAATTGCACAGGAGAGCACACAGTTTGAGACCAGAGACACCCACTTTAGTGAGCTGCTACCTGAGGCACAGGAACATCTCCACCCACAACAGATGAGCACCTTAAAATGTACCTTTTAAGATGTACTTTTAAATGAGAAGCAATTGTACTTGATGGATTTTGCACACTGGTAAATTTAATCTAGTCCCACTGAAATATTTAACAGTGAGACTACTCTTACTAATTCTAGCCACTCCTCTCTCCATTAGAGGTGGGAACTCTGAGAAGTAATAAAAAATTTCTTCGGGATTTGAAATCCAGATTTTCTTTTTTTTTTTTCCCAAAGTATTTTCAGGCTTGTTGAAGACCAACCTACATTCTCTGTTTTCCTTCTACTCCAAAGAGTGAAAAACCTTTCTCCCCAAAGTCGTATAGTCCCTCTTAAAAGAGCTTTCGAAAATAAATCACCAAGTTTTAATAGGCATACTTTTTCTTACAGAGTCAAAGCAAATATTAACTCCTCTCAAGACGGTTCAGTGTTAGAAGTCTTACTGTAGCCTGTCAGAGATCACGTTTGGATTTTGTACTTGACCGTGCACAAGCTCTTGCCTGAGCTTTACCTGTCAACTACCTGGGCCTGGGTACAGGATGCTATGTGGAACAAACAAAACAAACTGCCCGAACTGGAACTTGAATCAATGACCTTATTAGTAGCTTAAGTCTAGCCTAGTGAATGTTCACTCCTTTTCGTGTGCAATCATGCCCCGCTATTCCAAAGAATTTTCTGGATCTACTTAAGCAAATCAGTTCCCCTTATCTAGGGAGTATCAAAAGGTCATCTTATAAGAATGACTTAGGTTAAAAGAAGTCTGAAAAGTAAAAGGAAATTCTCTGTCCTGTCACTGCCAACAAAGTGGCTACCATTGGAACCTTTTAAACTGACTTTGTGGAACACATAAAGCAGGCATAAGGGTAGCTGGGTATAGCAACAGGAAACTGAGCTCTCAGAAATCCCTATAATTAAAGCTTCTGTAGAATTTTCTATATGAATTTTTCTTATTTTATCTCTTAGTCTAAAAAAGGACACAAATTAGTATTTCAATGTGGCAATGTTAAAAAAAATTGGGAGGTGGTGGAAATGGGGACAATATGTGCTAATCTCATTTAAACAATGTTCCTACAGTTTGAATGTGGATATATAGGTTCATTTTGTGAGCTGAAGTAAGGTTGTCAAATTAATAAAATGAGGCCGGAGAGATGGCTTAGTGGCTAATAGTACTTGTTGCTCTTGCAAAGCCCTTGGGTTCATCTCCCAGAACCCCCCATAGTAGCTCATAACTGCCTGTAATTCAAGTTCCAGAGGATCCAATGCCTATTTCTGATCTCTCCAGGCACCAGGCACACACATGTGCTGCACATATTTGTAGGCAAAACATTCATACACATAAAAATCTAAAAAGTAATAAAAATGTTTTCTGATCACAACCAATTATTAGGCAGCACTTTTATATTCTTCATGTTAAAGATTTTAAATATACTAAGAAGTGTACTACATAATTTCTCTCCACATATATATGTATATGAATATATGCACATAATTTATTTTGTTAACTAGAAGCAATTCAAACAATACAGCTCTTTGGTACCTTCATTTTATACCCAATATTTGTGATTTGTTTAAAAGTGAAAATAAAATGTAAAAACATCTGGCAGCTGTTTCTAAGAAAAATATATTCTTGATGCAACATGAAAGGCTAACACAGTGTTTGGCCTTAGAAGGACAACAAACTGTTATTAGCAATAAAAAAAAGAATTTTCTTCCAGTGACTGCTACTTTGAATATACACATATGAAACACTTTACAGTCTGAGAGAAGGGCAAGGATCACAGAGAAAGACTTTCTTTTTGCCTTTTAAGGAAATCTTTTCAAAAGCATTTCTCATGCTCAAAAAAAAAAAACCATAGCTAAAAATTTAATATGAAATTGCCACACCCAAACCTCAACATTTATTATTTTAAACCACCCAGATCACTACAGGCATCGCTCCTACTCCCCCATCCCTAAATGTGGAAAAAGTGTATTGTTTGTGTCAGATTCTGGAATAATCTTGAGCTTACATCAATATGTCTATTTTATTCTTCCCGAAGAGGAAGACACAAATCTGTTTTCTTGCTGGTGAAGGTGCTACATACTCAAACACTTTAGAACCAGTATTTATCACTGAAATATTCAGACCAAATAAATCCACTTTTAAAGCCAGCCATGGAGGCACAGGTATGTAATTCCAGATACTCCAGAGACTGTGGTAGGAATATCATGAGTTTGAGGCTGGACTGTACACGTAAGAAGACTCTGTAACTCCCTCTAAAAAAGCAATATACATATTAAGTAACTGAGTATAATTTTAGGCCTCATTTAATACAATAATGCCAAATAATAATTATATTCTAACATAGCTTTACCAATTCAATATTTCATCAGAAGAAATGAGACCTCTGGATTTTTAGAAAAGGAAGTGAATATCAGCTTATACTACAACAAAATATGAATTAACTTTTAATGTAAATGGATCAGAGAAAAAACATTAATTTTTGTCACCATCTGTCAAACAACAGGGCTATGATTTAACTTAGTTCTAGATATTTTTTGGTAGTGTGTGCTTGTATTTGTATGTGTGTGTATGCATACTTATGTATGTGTATGCATACACACATTTTTTTGAAATAAATTATTTAATCTTGAAAAATTTAATGTGTATAAGTGTTTTGTCTGCATATATGTGTGTTGCCCATGGAAGCTAGAAGAGTACTTCTCTAGAGCTGGATTTACAGATGATTGGGAGCCACCATGTGGGGGTTGGGAATTGAACTCAGGTCATCTGGAAGGGTAGCTATTACTTTTAACTGCTGAGCCATCTCTCTAGCCCAACACAAACACTTTTACAAGTCTTTTTATTTCAAAAGATTTTTTTTAATACTAAGTTCATTTCTCCTTTTTAAAATATGATGTGCTGGGCATGGGGATATATGACATTAATTCCAGCTCTTAGAAAGTAGAGGCAAGTGGCTCTTTGTGAGTTCAAGACCAATGTGTTCTCTTTTATTTTGTATTTTTTGTTTTGTTTTTGGTTTTTCAAGACAGGGTTTCTTTGGAACTTTGGAGCCTATCCTGAAACTTGCTCTGTAGACCAGGCTGTCCTCGAACTCACAGAGATCCACCTGCCTCTGCCTCCCAAGTGCTGGGATTAAAGGAGTGTACCACCATTGCCTGGCCAACACCAGTGTGTTCTATATATCAAGTTTCATTGTAGTCAAAGCTACATAATGAGACCTTGTCTCAAAAGAACAAACAAAAACATTACATGTTATTCATCTCTTGAAATATCCAAAATCATATATAAGGTTACTTGGCTGACAACACTCTGAATACATCCTTGTATAAAAAAATTATATACAATAATTTACACCTAGTAAAACAACTGGCTAGTTGAAATAATTGTATAAACTGCATTAAGGGTGTTTCTGTTTTATCACAATGCAAAGTATCTGTGGTTATCTCTCTTGTCTCTCAGACAAAAACCTATTCTGCTTAGTACTGTAATTATTTATTTACCTTTTTTTCTCCTACTATGTCATAAATTCCTACAGAAAAACACAGATTTCAGGAAGAATAATTTAAACATGATTAAAAAGGGGAAATATCAACATCCCAGGAGCAAAGAGGTTAAGTTCACAGATGTATGTAAGAATACAGTGAATTTCTTGTATTTCACTCTTTGCCTGTCAAAGTCAAGAATCAAGAGGCCTGACATGGAAAAAGCTCCATTTGCAGCTCTCTGGCAGCTTTTTTACAGACCGCCCTTTTTGCTTTTCTGCCCTAAGGCATTGTGCCTGTGGCACTTAATCAAAGCAGCAGGGGAAATCCAAGTGGAGATGCAGGAGATCTGAAAGATGTGATAGGGAATTAGAATCTGATACATTCAGTGCATTTAATTTCTACGGCAGGAGGTGCTAGATGAGTTCAAACAATTCTCTCTAATTCAGGAGCCATTAGCCATACTGAGAATGGTTCATGCTCTTTCGTTTCCCTTTCCACATTCTGCTGGCCAATCTTTTTGGCCACATCTCTGCACATTAGCACAACCTTGGGATAATGAAAAGAGTGCATTAACCCAGCAGCTAAAATGAAGATCTCAGATTTCTGCAGCTAAGTATCTTCATCATGCGTTCCTAAGGGTAATAGTGAATAAAGAGCATATGACCATCTAGGTTCCAAACTGTACCTTAAGTTAAATACTCTATAAAATCTGGCAAATTTTAACTTGGTAATTGCGCTGAAATGATGACAGTAGTTGTGAGTTTTAGAACCCGGACCATCCTCCTTTTTGCAAAGGGTAGAACATAGATTATAAATTAAGGTAATTAAGTTTACATTGTATTTCTAATAAATCTCTTTTTCCCAAAGCATACTTGAGCCGGGAGTCTTGCCATAGACACAAAAATAGTTTGTCCTCAACATCTCAGGAATGAGCTGCTATGACAATAATGTACAGTCAGAAGCAACTCACTGACTAAAAATCAATCTTGGTGATGCTAATGTAAGGACCAATATAACACAAAAATAGAAAAGAATTTGTTTAATTTAATTATTCACAATGAGCCATGTGTATTGCTAAAATAATCAATCACGAGAATTGGTACATAATAGTCTATTCTGTCTGAGTGGAAAAACATAATTATGTTGCTTTACAATGCTTGTAAATGCATACTACTCTACAAAAAAAGAGATTATGCCACCAAATATAAAAGAAAATTCAGTTTGCAATGTGTCTAGTCACGCAGGAGTACCCAATCTAAATAAGACCTTTCAAAGAAAAGTAAAAAGCAAAGCTTGTTTGGAGTTTTCAATATCTTAAACAATCTAATCAAAAGCAAACATTTTGTAACTTGCAAACAAACCCCTCGCTTGCTTTTCTTGTTATTCCATTTCAGCATACACACATATATGTACATATACACATCACTCAGGTGCACAGACTCAAAGAAAATCAAACTCAAAATCAAAGCGGACTCTTTTCCTTTTATATGGTTACTCCATTTCTTAGAAAGAACGAAACCTCCACTGCTAATTTCTGAGAATTCAGAGCACAACAAAAGCAACATAGTGAGGATTCCAGCTCCAGGTCCGGTCATAACCCACATAATTAGCTGTTCAGAGAAGACATCTATGGACAATGAAATAGAAGAGGAAAAAGACAGTCATCTTGTAAGTGTGGTGACTGGTCTCATCCCTGTCCGTACTAAGTATCAGTCATTTCTGTATTCTAAAATACCATGTTTTCATCATAGATTTATATAAAGAATTAGAGCTGTGCTTTCAAAAGCAATTTATAAGACACTTTCATTGACTGAGAAGATTGCATTCCTCTCTTAATCCTAATTCTCCTACATACAAAAGTATGTTTTTAAGTAGCAAAAATGATCTTTCTATTTTCTAGCTTATAAAAGCTATAAATATACATAAATACTAAAGCTATTGGTTTAAAAAATGGTACACACTATAGACTACCCTTATTCAGAAATGACTATTTAAATTATAGGCACTGCAAAAGAAGGAACTCATGTACTTCACCGCCAGTCCGTATTTTATGAACGTTTATCTGTGACTCCCTGTGACATCCTGCTTCTTGCTCACTATATCTTTCCTGCTTTTGTCTAAATGAGCCTCCCAGGAGAAGGAAGGAGAAGGAAAAGGTTGTCTTCCTCCAAGTCCCACATTATAATTGTCATAAAGTTTTCATGCTTTGTAATTATGTATTTCTATCATTGGGAGAAAATCATCAGCCGATTTTCCATCGGAAAAATGGAAAAGTCTTGTTTCCATTTAAAAGAAATCAAAATTTCGATTAAGCAAACACTTTGACGATGAAAAATTTCAATTAAAAACTTCATTTATGAATCAAAACTTAATCCAGGATAAATGTTTCATTAAAAAAACTGGTAATTTTTAAAGAACCATTTGAAAAGATTAATGGCTTATAAGCAGCTATGTGACTGTCATGCGAGAGAACTATCTTCTAATGGAGTACTCAGGTATTTAGCATGCCCATCTCTATTGCAGCATTAGTCACCATAGCCAAAAAGTAGACACTTACCACGGGGAAGATTAAACCGTTCTGGAGCTAAGCAGTGGTGACGATTACACAACAACATGAAAGGTATTTATGATCACAAAAGTGTATATTTTAAAATTATAAAATATTTTATTTACATTTTACCAGAATAAGAAAAGGTATAACTGTAAACTGAATGTTTACCTAATCATGGATGAAGATAACAAATAACTAGATATTCTCATTTTTAACCTACCTGTTATTAAAGAGTGGGTTATTATTCTACTGCCCTACTTGCTCCCTGGTTAATACCTTCTCAGAGCCCTAAGTTCACCTGATTCTATTTGTTTGGTTGTGAGGTGTGGACTTTATGATGTGGAGACTAGACTCCCAAAAGAATCACTATTTGCTATGTTTAGAAATTCTGAGTTCTTCTTGATGTCTAGTCTATGCAAACAAAAATTACAAGTTCCTATCTCAAAGTAGTATTTATATAAGCATTTTTCTTTTATATAATAACAATTCAAATAAACTTTATTCATAACTCTTCACTAGAATTTTTGAAAAATTGTTGATTACTGACTTATTAAATTCAGATAACATTTTGAGTTCATTATTTTCATGATAAAGCTAGAAATAAAATCAGAATAGTAATTTTACTTGTGTTTATAAGATCTTATTTTAATCTAACTTAATGAAAGTTTCCATTAAGGGAACACATGACAGAGATTTAGGTATATATGTCACAGTGAAAAATATGTAGTCAGTCCATGGCCTAAATTTGAATCTGAGTTCTGCCACTCACTAGATGCATGACTGAGTAAATTATTTAAATTCTTTAATCTCCAATTCCTCACTAAAAATTTAGGTATTAATACCTAAGAGTTATTATGAGAGAGGCACAAATGTCTACCACAGAAATAGCTTAACAACAGCATAGCATGTAGGAAACAAACGCACTGCTGGAGGCAGGCGAGGATGAGAGACAAGCTCAGCACCTCACTGCTTAATGACGCCTGCCTGAGGATGGATGCAAGGGGAGAAGGAGTCATTGTCTTCAGTTGCGTACCAACTAGTAAGACCACCAAGCTTCAGTACATAGTTCCAAACTCATGGTCATACAGACAATCCAGGTTAAACTCAGTGGGTCATAAACAAAACAGAGACATGGATGTGGGAAAAAGACCTGTAGGGAAGACGGGGATTGACAGTGATCCGGAGATAAAGAAAGTAGGGTAAGGATCAGGATGTATTATATAAGACTGTCAAATAACAAATTTAATTAACCAAAAATTATTTATCTGTAAAAACACTAATTCAAAATACATTTCTCTAGACACTCACACATTCAAACACACATACACACACAGGGGTGGGTATGTAAGCACGCTTTTGGGACAATAAAGCACTGTAATATTAAAACTTCTAAAAATGAATTCATACAGTTTGTGATTTTAAAATGAATTTAAACACATTAAATTTTTATAAGACTTCTTTTGTTTATATCTTTCAAATAACGTGATTTGTAATATGTTAATTAGATTATATTGCACATAAAATGGGAAGCAAACCAGATGCATATATATAGAAAACACAAAGTAAGTATATATACATACATTCCTTTTCAATGTACTATATACAATTTAAGGAAGCTGTATAGAAATACAAGGAAAAGGTTGAAAAGTAAACAGGATGTTCCCAGCCACTGACCACATGCAATGAGAGTAAAAAGGTACATAAAAGCAGGCACATTTTTAATTGTGTGAAAAATTCAATCAGTTCATATTAATGTAAAAAAAAATTCACCAGCACAGAAGAGTTGGATATTCTCATCTCCCAGGCAAAAATCAAGTTGTTACCAGTGACTACTGCCACCATCACAAAAGATTTTAAAGTATGGGATATTTGATAATGGAATTTCTTCCACAATTTTACTTAAAAGCACAAAGAAATTCTATACTATAAATTGTGTGTATATAAACATAAATAAAAATTATAATTTATAACACTTGTAAATTTCATCATAGGCTCGTGTTTACAACGTTGTATTTCTTGGAATTCTAACAGCATAAGACTCTGGAGTAGAAGGAGAAAGGGGATCTATAGTCAAATAAACTGTAGTCTAGAAAATGCTGCATTATATAGTTTTAGATTTAAAACAAGACTTACACACAAGGGCCTGAAACTTGCTGCAATCAAGGAGAGCTTTTTACATTTATCAACTGGTGATGGTGTTTCCCAAGTTCACCTGGCACAGAACTTTCTTTCTCAGGAAATGTCAAGGAGCCAGTATGCCTCATAACAAGTTACTTTGGGAAAAGTCTAATAAATTATCCATTACGTGTAGTAAACAAGCAATTTCATATGTACCTGTTTCCTCAAAATGTAGTCACTTAAAGAACTGATTAAGTCCCCAAATGAATCTATCTTATTTTATATTGAAAAATATTTATTTCAAGGGTAGCATTTATACTCTTTAGTGAACTGGAGTTCTTTTCAGAATATAGATGATGGATAGATAGATAGATAGATAGATAGATAGATAGATAGATAGATAGATAGATAGATAGATAGATAGA
>NW_004949205.1:783362-784011 GCF_000317375.1 Microtus ochrogaster
AGGATAGGTAGGTAGATAGGTAGATGGATGGACGGACAGACGGACAGATGGATGGATGGGTGGGTGGACGGATGAAAGGATGAATAGATACAGGAATAAAAATATTTTATCTCTCACGATCTTTGTGCTGTTTAATCAAGTTCAAACACCCAAATTCTCACAGTTAAGAAGAGACAACAATAAATGTGTTCCCAACCTACTGCATATTTTTTTTTCTTGCAATTCACTATGCATTGAGAAAACCTTGCAGCTATGAGCTATTATATACCTTCAAACATGAAATTATTAAACTTACAGTTTTTTTATTAACTGGTGTTAGAAGTCTAAATTTACACAATTCTGCAGCAAGAAAATGAATTTTTACGTTAATCCTAAAGTAAAATAATCATTTCATTCTAACACCTATACTGAATATATAGAAAAAATACAAGAATTATTATTTTACCCATGAAGTTAGGCAACTTCTCCCAAGTACCAATAGTTAGTTAGCAAGGACCAATTTCTTATTGTACCAATACTGTGTGGATTACAACCTTGTGTCAAAGAGCCACACTAAATGCTGGGCGGTGGTGGTGCACGCCTTTAATCCCAGCACTCGGGAGGCAGAGGCAGGCGGATCTCTGTGAGTTCAAGGCCAGCCTGGTCTACA
>NW_004949205.1:784400-797756 GCF_000317375.1 Microtus ochrogaster
AAATTTAAAAAAATTAAAAAAATAATAATAAATAAAAAAATAAAATAATAATATTTAAAAAAAGAGCCACACTAAAACATGAACAAAACCAGGAAATACCTTTAATAATAGCTCATTATTTAAGACATTTTCTTCTTCTGAAATAATTTTGGAACACAATATGCTAGAAGTTGTGTTTTAAAAAAATAGATGGTATGTTAGATAGCTTTCTGTGAGTTGAGAAATTAAGAGCAACATCTTAAGAAGTGTAATGAGGCACTCATTACTCTCTCATTGTGTTAGAGGAAACAAAATAAGCAAGCTACAATTACCTTGAGGGTGAAGTGTGAATGTGAATGATTACAGTTACCAGGCTCTGACATCACTTTCTTCCTAGGATTTCTTTTGAAGTTTTAAAGCACATAAAAGTATAGTAAAATGTATGAAATGAAGGAAAAACCACTCTTTTTTCAAAGGACTAAAGGGGATAGAAATAATACTTTTGGTAACTCATAGACATTTATTTAGTCATTCATTTTCCAGTTACACAAAATAAGATGCCTGCTGGAAGAACCAAAAAGATCACTTTAAAAATCTATGACAAGATATATGTCACCAGAGTATTTTATATAATAATACATAACAATAATACTTTATTAAGAGAAGTTAATTCAATACCAAAAAGGAAAAAGACTAACAAGAAAGGAGAGAGGAATGTCAATAATTTAGTAAGTGAAAAGGAATTAAAGTATTAGGTTCAAGTATTATAAGTTTTTTTATAAGTAGATGTAAATGAAATAAAAATTGGTCTTCACCTGGTAAGTGTGTACTCCCTGAGTCCTGAATGCAAATTCATGGCAGAAAAAGTACCTATGCATCCACGCAATCTTTTGTCTCGACCAATCTTCCATGTTACAAACAGTGGGCTGTAACAGAACATAAAATAGGGTAAATCAGTCAATTCAACCAAGCCAGCGTTTATTGAGTATTTACCATATGCTAGGTTAGGTGACTGAGATATAAAGACTAAAGACAAGCCCTCAAGGGGTTCAAGGTTTAGCTCAGTAACAGTGTTTTCTACATTGTGTTGAGATGTCTTCTATACATTAGGCACGAATATTAATGTTTTCCCGAAGTATTTTTGTTAATCCTCATCAATAATTCCTCATCAACATTTTTTTGCAGATTGAAGATATTAACTTCTTGTTTAAAGACCAAACATGGTAAAAATAAAGCACTCAAACTTAGTAATGTTGAAAACAGAGCTTTAACTCATCACCAATGTCTGCAGAATTCCCTGTTTAAAGCTAGATCACTGACTGATTTGTAAGTCTGATTTAGAAAACTGGTAATAGGTAATCAAGCAACTTTTCTGAAAACACGGGTTTGCAGGAAACCAACGCAGAGGCAGACACAGTCACAGCTAACTAACACAAGGCAGACGAAAAGAAGCATTATAAATCATGCCAAAAATGCCATAAATTAAGCTATAGGGGTAGGAAAACATTTCATCAGACCTCATAATCTTCAGTTTGCCCTAGTAAAGTCAGGATGGTTCAGATAGGTGAAGTGAACTGCAAACATTAACTAGCAAATACCCTTAAACGATTAAGTCTGAAAAATATGCTGCAATTCAAATTACATTATATAATCTACACACTTTAGGACATTTTGCAAAAATATAAATACACCACAGGTAAAAGGATCTGTATTACTATGAATATTCACAATAATAGTGGCATAATATATTTCTGCTTTCTAAAATATTTAAATTTATGGGACTATACCGTATTTTATATATTACTCATTATTCAGTAGTGCATTAGAGAACATTCTCACTTTAAAATTAATGTTCTTTGGGAAACAAGATATTCCTTTAAAGATGTTTAACCATCCACCTCAATCATTTAAATTATGGCAAGTTCTGACAGATAGGCAAAATAGCAGACTAGGTCCCAAACAAATTCCACAGACAAACCAGGGCACACTATGACAATTTCACTTCTTCCACAAACTCAATGTTCAGTAGCACTGAAAACCATTACTGCAGTATCAGGGCAAAGATGACATTCAGGCACCAGATGACTTATACTAAAGGTAATAAAGTAAATACAAAAAGGACAGCCCAACTTTTCTGCTTTTCAGCTCTTATGTGCTATATAAAAATAATTTGAAACTATAATCATCCATTTGATTAGCAGTTCTTAAAAGGACAAAAATTAGGTGGGAATTACACTATCATAATCTCTTTTCATTACTCAGAGAAACACTAGCATCTAAAGATTTATACATTCTTTAAGATAAATTTAACCTCTTTATTTTTTCCATTTTCCAACTTAGTGTAGTCCATATCTGCAACCACTCCTATGGACAGCAACATCATCAACTCTTTCTCATCACACTGACTAGACAATATCCCTACAGAAGACAGGTCCTCTGATAGCTTTGACACAGTGAAGTTAGTCATTCTATAATCTATGTAAATCCATGCATCCCAAGTACCATGATGACTTTTCAATAACAGACCAACATCGTATATTCTCATCACCAGTGACTTAAAAAACATAGAAATGGGAGTGAATTTATTTCTTACCAAAACACTTTAAATGAAAGCAATTATTCACCCCACTTCTATTATTTACCCCACTATAATACATACATGTCATTCTTAAAATAATATAACATCTTCTCAAGTAAATTCTCAAAATACATAGGACAGGAGAACCACACATGCTGAACACTATTCGGAATGATGAAATATTTTGGGAGGGATTCAACCACATGGTAGGGGAAATTGTATGTCATTTATTATGCTATACTAATCCTTTGGGGAACTGCTAGTATACGGCCAAGGGTGCTACAGATTGCATTTTTGAAGGCAGCCTGGGAAGAAAAGGCACTTCACAATAACCCAGGGCATGTGGATCTGAAAAACTTGTACCGGGAATGGGTAGCCTGAAAACAGCCTTTATAACTTGCTGTGGTCTCTTTCAGATGAAACATTCTTTGGATTTTTGACATTATTGAGTATGTGTTCTTAAGAGTTCTCATAACAGGTATAGTAGATGATGTAAAATTATCTGTTATTTCCTATTTTTTCCTGCCCTAAGCAATACCAACTTTGAGAGTTGAGATTGCAGTAAAGCAGCTGTCAAGAAGGGGAGGGAATGACACCCCTACTAAGATGTTTGAAGATGTAAGAATTCAGACTTTTAATAGACATTAGAAAGTTTTTCTGTAAATGTCTGAGTCTCTCACATGTCATTTACAAACATACATCTAATATCTTTTATCTATTTTTTTTAAAAGGTGATCACAGATCTAAAAATAAAGTGTCTAAAAGCATCGTTTAATAGGGGAAAAAATAATCTAGGCAGTTGAGCATTTTAAAATAGATACACAACAAACCACTGAGCCCAAAGGTAGCATCATGTGCATAACAATGACACTATCCAGGCAATGCCTGCAGGAACATTCAATGCGAAGTACCTAAAAATAGTAACAACATATTTTCATTCCAAACAGAGGAAATGAATAGGTGATTTCATTCTTAAATATGGTATTAAAACATGTATGAGTTCGCCAAAGTACATAAGCTAAGCCACAGCATAAGCAGAATCAGATCAAAGGGAAAAAAGGGTTTCTGAGCCTGCTGAGAGGAGCTATTCAATGACAAGGAATAAAGGAAAATAGTTCATAGTAAGGCAAAGACTGAATGTTTTTGGAAAATGCTTTTGCCATATGGTTTAAGGCCACCTACAAACATTGAAAAAAATACTACAAACTACAAGAAGGATCAAAAAATGAGTTGAAATATTAATGGAAATATTTATCTGAGGGTAACCAGATGTAGCTTTTAAAGGAATTATCCTACTTCTGAACATTTTGTACCGTATGTTTTGAGAAACATTTGGAGGTTGAGAAACATTTGGAGGAAAGTAAACCCCATCTCCCTAAGCCTGTACATAGAAACAGGAAACAACCACCTAATCTAGGGGAATCCTCACTGCCAATTGGCAGCCAGTAGTGTCAGATCAAAAGTGGCTCTCAGAAATGTAGCTGTTATGGAACAATAATGGTACAAAGAGCAATATAAATCTGTACAGGATTCTCCGGGTTTCATGCCACTTCCAATTCCCTCTTCTGAGACGGTCTATTGATTTAAGCCACAACACATTGGAAATGTGTTTGTAGGACTGGAATACAATTACATGAGACATCGAAAAAGATATATTTACTTAACAATAGTGTAGTGCAAAGCCTACCTCTCTGCAAAAACAGAAAATGGTAAGTTTAAAAAGCATAGTCCATGGTGAACTCTCACTTATGTTTAGAATGAAGCTTACAGGTAGCAACAGCAACTCAATAATATAAGCCTACTTGCTACGGACATTCAACAAGATATTTTATTTTAGAGGCAGATAAAAAGAAAAAGAGAAAAGCCCTGTATCTCAGTTTGTTTCTTATACCACCAAATAATGATTGTCAAGTGTCCTTGGTCTCATCAGCAACTTAGTTCAAAAATCCAATTATGCTCCTTATACCATGCAACTAAACTCCAGGATCCAGGGAGTTTAAGTAAAAATAAAAATGATGGTGCCTTCTTTCCACCACTAAACTAACAAATTTCTCTTCATATTTCAATGAGAAGTTGTGTGTTTCCTTTCCAAGCCATATAAATTACAGTTTTCATGAGTGTAAAATATGCCGAATATTATTGCATCCTGAATTAGTCAGCAATGGCTGCTATAATAATTATCATAGGCTACATTGCTTAAAGAAACTTTACTTATAGCTTTTTGAGCTAAAAATCTCATGATCCAGGTTATAATCAACTTCAGTTCTTCGAGAACCCTCTTCCAGGCTTATAGAAAGCTACGTTGTCCTCACACGCCATTTTCTGTGAGCATGGTGAGGCAGAATCTCCAAGACAGTGAGTACAGCTGTCATGTAAATTACCACAGGGTACGAAAATTTTATGGAGTCTATACAGTTCACCATATAAATGAGCAGAAGGGCCGGTCTCCTTCCATCCCTCCATATTGTCTTCTCGGCAGTGCAAAATTAGCTGAAAAGATGACAGGATGCAGTAGAAATGCCAGACCATCTACAAGAGTGGTTCTCAACCGATCTAATGCTGTGACCCTTTAATACAGTTCTTCATGTTGTAGTGACCCCAACCATAAAAGTTTGTTGTTACTTCATAACTGCAATTTTGCTACTGTTATGAATCACAAGGCTAATATCTGTGTTTTCCAATGGTTTTAGTGACCACTGTGAAAAGGTTTTTTGAATACAATGGGACACAACCCACACTGATCTAAGAAAAGATCAACACCAATTTACAAGTCTTCAAACTGGTCCTATTAGAAACCCAGAGCAAAGCCTACTATTTCATCCTCGATGGATTACCAACAGAAGGATGGCTTACTAACACCCTCTCTACCTCCCCATGCCTTCTCATTTCATGTTCTCCTGTATCTATGCAGCCATCATGAAATCTAGGTCTTCTGTCTATTCTCCACAAACTGTCCATTGAATGAAAATTTCCACTTACACGTGTTTAATGATTATTCAGCTAGGGATGAGATCTGATCATTTAATTATGCAATTTATACTATGGAATGAATAATGCTTAGGTTCCAGATAACCTGAATCTCAGAGCGACTGGAAATGAAAGAAAATAAGCTAAACTGGAAGAGACGGGAGAGAAACAGTAAGGTTCAAATGCATTTGAGACTTTTTTGTTCACACCATTTTTATTATAGAAGAAATTATACTAAACAACAACCAAACAAACACCATAGCTTTATACTACACTCTCCCTTCAACCTCTGTATGTAGTCTGAGAAACTAAAGCAATACAGCTAGATAGCATGGATAGTATAGAAGAGCACAAATATCTAAAACTGAGAATCAAGAATTACTTTATTCTAATACTTTTTTTGTTTAGTCTTCACAGAGATAAAATAGTAACAGCATTATATGCTTCCACCCTCCCGTTTCTATATTTCTAAAATGCCAGAGGAAGGAGAGGTAAAGTCTAACAGAGCTGGAAGTTCTGAATTCTCTTTATAATCAAGTCTAATCACACTGACATAGTCACCCCAATCAAATGCATGCTTTAGATTACCCTGATTCTGCCAATTGTTGAACTGAAGGACCCATTTCTTCCCCTTAGCAATACTAACTCAACCATTTTCAGCAAACTTCTTTAAAAATTCAGTTTCAGGTCGACAGGCTGTCTTATTTTTTATTACAGTCCAATTTAGATAAGAATGATTACCTAGACTGGAAAAAATAACATACCTGTCCATATTTTCTTTCCCTAATTTATATTGCAGTGGGTACTGAATTTAATACACGGCAACATTATGAAAATGGACTAGCTATGGCTTCTTTCCTGACAAGTGGAACACACCACAATTTTTATTACTTACGTATCTAATGCACTAATTTTAGGCAACAATTTACTACAGATTTCAAAAATGAAATAATTTCCATTTGAATTTCCTACTCTGAAAACATTTTTCTCAAAGAGCTTTAAATCTTGCAACTCAGCTTTTGCTATGAAAAGGGTTATTTTAATATGAAACAGACCAAGCAAAAAGGGACTTTATTATTATTGACATCTGAAGATGTCTTGGCATGAACAAAATTAAGAAAATTAGGTCCAGAAGTTTTAGAAAGAATATTAATGGACACAGTTAATGGATATAGTCTCCTCATATTTCTTTCTACTACTAAAGATTTCTATGGGACTTTGCTTTGGCACTTTCTTGTGACTGAGTATGCAGCACAACCAGGGAAGCCACAACACTTTGAAGAAAACAACAGAAACAACTAAAGAAGGGGACTTTGTATCTATATTTTACCTCCTTGGTTAATGATCTATACTTAACCATCTTGTCCTTGCTGTGGAGCCCACTCAGGAGAAATGGAGTAGATAGGAAACAAACACGCTGATTAATTTAAACGCTAATGTAAAATGAGCTGGAAAATCATTTTAGCTTCTTCATCCTAGATTTTATCTTCTTTCTGATTCCATGGAGATCTGATGAACTGTGTCAGCTTAATAAGTAAGACCCCGTAATAAAACTGATGCATTTGTTTCTCATGTGCTTTCTGGATTTAGCAAGGTTAACTCTTTGGATTTTAAGGTTCTTCCTTGGAGTGCATGTTCTTGCAGAAGACAAGAACTGGAAAGACAGCTTGAGAGCAGAAAATCAGCAAGACTGTCTCATTTTAGAGGGAAGAAAAGCAGATTCCAGGGACAAAGCGGGCAAAAGGCACTAGAGTTGTCCTCTCCTTCTTTCTTTTACCTTTCAAACAACAGTAGAAACTCCCCAAAACTTCTACCATGAACTACATAAGAGGTTGAATGTATGTGTGTGTGCATGCACGTGTGGTGTTGAGGACTGAACCCAAGGGAGGTGTGTGTGTATGGCGTTGGGAATTGAACCAAAGCCTTGTAGAAGTTAGGTAAACACTCTATCATTGAGCTAGACTTGCCGGGCCTGCAGTGTTTCTATAGATGGAATTGATATCCTTCTTCCAAACTGCTTCTTAAACATCACTTTTACCAAAATATAATTTGCATGCAAAAAATTACCAGGATCAAATGTAACATTGAAGAAACTATGGCAAATGTACACATATATGTAAGTTGAATCACGGTCAAGGTTTGGAACTCTTACTATTATCCCAAAGAGTTCCCTCATGTCCTTTAGTAACAGCTTCCTTTCTTGAAATCCTAGGCCCTGGCAAGCACCAATCTACTTTCTAGTTTTGCCATTTCTAGAATTCCATACAAATCATCATCCTATCCACAATCCATTTTTGTCAGTATTCTTTCACCTAACATGCTGCTCTGGATATCTAAGCATTTTGTGAGCTCATTATTATTGCTTAGAACTCCACTGAATAAATACACCAAAAAAAATGTATCCAGTAAACTGCTGATAAATATGTAGGTTGCCTTTAGTTTGGTGACAGATATGTAGGTTGCTTACAGTTTGGTGATGAGTATACAGGTGGCTTCCTGCTTGGGACTATTACAATAAGGACAATGATATTATTTCTCTTCAACTTTTTTTTTAAATGTATTTATTTATTATGTATACAATATTCTGTCCGTGTGTATGTCTGCAGGCCAGAAGAGGGCACCAGACCTCATTACAGATGGTTGTGAGCCACCATGTAGTTGCTGGGAATTGAACTCAGGACCTCCGGAAGAGCAGGCAATGCTCTTAACCACTGAGCCATCTCTCCAGCCTCTCTTCAACTTTTTAACAGCTTAGTGTTTGTGTGTGTGTGTCTGGGTTTGTGTGTGTATGCAAATATGCCTCTTAAAAAAATAGGGTGTTTACTCAGCACTATGCTACCAAGACTTAAGGTTGAATTTGAGATTCTGCAGGCTAAGACTCCCAATTAGCTGGGATTATAGGCACATATCTCCAAGTCCAGCAAAAATAAACACATTTAATACACACAATTCAATGAGTTTGTATAGTTGCAAACAACTACAATACTACCATCACAATCAAGGAAATAGACATTCATCAGCTCCTCCCAAACTGCATCCTTTTACCTTTGTTTTGTACTAGGGATACTTAACATGATATTTAACTTCATCAATTTTGAGATAAGCATACTATATTAACTAAAGGACTACACTGCATAGATCTTTACAGCTTATGGAAAGTGTAACTATAACAACACAGAGAGAACAACCCTTCCAGCCCTGCCGTAAGCTTCTAGTAAGCATTATTACAGACTTCTCACATAAGCATCATCAGGCGGTGCTTGTAGTCATGCAGTGTTTGTCCTCCTGTGGCTGCTTTATTTCACTTAGCACAATGCTCTCCAGATTAATCCACGTTGATGTAAATGCCCAGATTTCTCCACTTTAAAAACTCCCATTTTAAATAGCATTTCCTTTATTCGTTTATTGCTAGGAGTTATTTCCATACCTTAGCTACTGTGAATAACATAAGGCATACTAGACTGGGGATAAGCCCTGAGTTTCCGTTTTCAATTCTTTTGAATATGTACTCCGATGTGGGACTGCTGGAGCACTGTGGTGATTTTGAATTAAAAATTGTCAGCAATTCCTACACTGTTTTCCATGGCTGCTGCACACCAACAGGTTCCAACATTGTCTGCCTCACGGCATGAATTAGAAAGAGTTCTATTGTCCTCTATATTCTGAGTTTGGTTTATTTGTTCTTTAAACATTTGATAGGATTTACCATTAAATATATCATAAATATATTAAAAATATAGTTTTAATTGTTGAATGATATTTAATTATACAGTTAATGTCTTTGACAGATGTCAAACTTCAGATTTCCTAGTTTTTCTGTCCATTTTGATCAATTGTACCTTTCAATGAATCTTTTCATTTATCTACATTGTAGAAACCCCTGGCATAATATTCAACAGAATATTCTCTTATTCTTTCAATGGCTGTAAGAGCTGTAGTAAGACCTATTACATTGTCTCCAACATTGGATATTTCTGTGAACGTGTCTCTTCTCCCTTTTAATCTTTGTAAATCTAGCTATAAGCTCAGCAATTTTATTGCTATGTGTGCTGATGCCTTCTTTGTATTTTGCCTGTATTGCTTGTTCTCCATTCAATCGGTTTTACTTTTCTACAATTCTCTTATTTACCTGGAGGGATCTGCACTTGTTCACTAGTTTCTAAAGGAGAAGTTGGTTGACTTTAGGTTTTCCTTTTGAAGTTGTCTTTATCCACCCGCATCTCATAAATTTTGCATATGTTGTATTTTCATTATTATTTATCTAAAATATCTCCTAACTTCTCTTATGATTTTTGGCTCATTATCTTTTTAGATGTATATTAAAAGCTAGGCATGGCAGCTCATGATCATAATCCCAGTACTCGCAAGACTAAGGCAAGAGGCTCATCATAAGTTCAAGGCCAGCTTTGGCTACATAATACGTTCTAGGCTGGCTTGAATTACACTGTGAGACTGTCTCAAAACAGCAATAACAACAACGAATATACTGTATAATAGCCTAATATTTGAGCAATTAAAGATACTTTTGATACTTCCAATTTAATTGCATTTTGGTCAAAGAACATACATTATATGAGCTCCTTGTTAAATGTGCTGAAAGATTACTTTATGGTTCATACTAAGTGTAACATGAATTTAAGAAGAAAATATATTCTAGTAGTGTTTTGTCTAATGTTTTATATGTCAATTAGATTCAGTTAGTAGTTCTACCAAGCACCAAGTTAAGATAGCTAAAATATCCAATTTTGATGACAGTTTTGTCTGTTTATCTTATCAAAATATGCTTATTTACCACGTTTGACTTTCTGTTAGGGACATATTTCTGGTCACTGTCTTTTTGATGAATTGATCAGTTATCATAATAAAATGGCCAGCCTTATTCCTGGTAATACCACTCTTACTAAAGACTACTTCATCTCATATTAATATGGGCATTCTGGTTTCTTCGTGATTACTGTTCACATTATCTTTCCATATTCTTGCTTTTAATGCATATTTATTCTTAAAGTTAGTTCTTATCTATAGTATATTAGGTCTTGTAGTTTTGCAACCTTTAAGTGCAGTGGCTACATTACTTATATTTAACGTATTGGTATGGTTCCATTTAAGTTTACCATATCTATATTTATGTGTGCATGCATGTGTATGTGTTATGTGCATATATATGTGAGAAGTGTTGGGCATTTGCATATCTGGTGGCTAGAGGTTGAAACTATGTGTCATCAAATCTGGAGCTCACCATTTCAGTTAGACTGACTGACCAGTCAGCTCCAGGATCTACCTGTCTCTGCTGCTATCAGGTATTATTCTCCATCTAAAGAATGCCATTAATGTTTTTACAGTTGAGGTGTGCTAGTACCTACTCTTTCCATTTACATCTCAAAACACCTCATTTCACCCTCATTTCTTTTTTCCCTTAATTTTTAAGATACTTTCATTACCTATGGATTTTGCAGCCAGAAGTACTATTTTGTTTGTTTCCTCACTTTAAGTCCTTTAAGGGTGCCAGTGTGTCATCTTCGTCAATGTCTTTGATGAGAAGTAAAAGGCTCTCCTTGCACCTCATATGTTTTTGTTTTTCTCCAGCAGCATTTAAAATGCAATCACTGCTTTTAACACGTTGATTATAATTGTTCTAATCTTGCTTTCTTTGTAGTTTTTCTGATGCTGGTTGCTAAATTTCTCACATCTATGGAGAAAGGTCTCCAAAGTTTTTAACATATTTGAAATTTTATAGTCATTACTTCACTATTTTCTTCTTTTCTTTCCTTGACTCCAGTTACATGGCATAAAATCTGCTTGATACTGCCTCACTGTTCTTTGAATCTTCCCCCAAACTGGGCTATTATGTCTGAAATTGGACAATTTCCACTCACATATTGAAATTCATTAATCCTTTTTTTGTAATGTTTAATTTGCTATTTGTCTCATCAAGTAAATTTTCATTTCCTATAGTACACTTTTCCCCTCCAGAAGATCCTTTAAATTCTCTATAGTCTTTTATTTCTTTGTTATAATTATGCTTTTCTTTTAATCCTTCAAGGTATTTCCAGAGTTGCTTTAAAGTCCTTTGTTAATTAACTGCCATCATTTCTGGTTCTCTTTCTGTTGACTAACTTTCTACTACTTACAGCTCATATTTCACTGCTTCTTAGAAGATCTAATAATCTGGGGAAGGTACTGAACCTTTTAATAATTACATTTTTGAGTATCTGGATTTTGCCTTAGTCCTATGGACAAACAGTTAAATTATATCAGAGAGTCATTTTTCAAGGTGTGGTTTTGTTTTGTTCTTCTGGGATCAGAGTAGCCTTACTCTAGGGTTAATCTAAGTCTGCTAACATGCTAAGATCACTCTTGGATCTCTACTGTAAGCATCTGGTATTAGATAGTTTCTCATAACTCCTGGTGTAGGATCTCAGATGTCCTTTATGACACATGCTCAGATTTACATTTCTGCAGAATTTTGGAGTTATTTCTGTGAGTGGCTCCCCATCTCTAATAGTCTCTTCCACCAATCCCTGCTATCTACTCCTCCCTGTCTCTTAAATTCAGCAAGACCTCAAGCTCATTGACCTTGAAAAGTCCCATTTTGCAGTCAAAGTCAGGGTGACTGTAATACTCATTCCACTCATTCGTTCCCTTTCTTTCAAAGATTGAACCCTCTGTTTAATGTCTGAACTCAAGTTTTTTTTTCATACATTTTGTCTGGTTTCCAGTTGTTATGGGAGATAAGACTTGAAAAATAACCAGTCATGTACCAGTTACTCTTTCATGAACAGAAGTGGAAATCTAGAAACCTTTCAATCCCGAGTCACTTTAAGGATCAAACTCTGGTAGGGTTCACATCAGAAATGTGGAAAAACTTGCCACACACAATAGAAGATTACTACCAGCAGGAAAATGGCTCAAGAAGCAGAAGGCAAAAGGGACAGATCTCTTCAGTTTTGGCAGGTGGTGAAAAATATTAAGTGACTCAACCAATTTCAGGGGCAACACGTTCCTCAGACCTAAAGGTTAGAAATGTCACTGTTAAAAATTTCACTTTGAAAACTCTAACATCCAAAGTAATGAAAAAAAAGGGAAATAAAAGCCAAAGCGCTCAGGTAGAAACTGAACTTGACAAAAGTGTCAGTTAACAGTCAAACTGATATTCCCTTAGGTCTCTGCTAAAAATAGACCAATTTTTATTGTCCTTCCATGAGTTAGAAAACAAAAACAATCTGAACAATCATATTTATAATACCTGACATACTTGAAGATGTTCTTGGTAATCATGAACAATGTCTGATGTATATGCTGTTTTTACTCTATTTTTTAAACAGCTATTTTAGCTGTGACTATTTAAAGTCTTACATCACAGCTACTTCATTGTGATGAGAGATAACACTACATGTATCAATTTTACTAGTACAAATCTTGCAAAGGCAATGTAATATCCATAAAGGAACAGTTACCTAAGGACAGGAACTCCATATGAAGAGAACCAAATATACAAAGCCCTTTATCAGAAAACAGAAATAAAAACCAGGCTGAGATAATATCATTAAATCATTATATCCAAAAAGTTATTTAAAAAGTACCCCTACTACCACATCAGGCAACACTATGACAGTTCAATATTATGAATAACATGAACTATTTCCTAACTGTGGAGACAAAGGACAAAGTGAATTTCTACAGAAAATTAGGATAGCAATAAGAAAGTCAATGCAGACATTCGAAAGGAAATCAAAATCCATGAATGACAATGGCAGAGAACTCCAGGCAGCAAGATGGTAAAATGAGGATACCTGTTTTTGTATAAAGCAGCTTTTTTTTTGTTTTTTTTT
>NW_004949205.1:799746-804749 GCF_000317375.1 Microtus ochrogaster
CTGGGAGGAGGCTGAAACTTTTTTTCCTTTTCTCAATAAAATAAAATTTAAGAAAAACAGAAGGTAAAGAGAGAGAGAGAGAGAGAGAGAGAGAGCGAGCACTAGGAATACAATTCTGTACAGCATGCTGGCATCCAGTATCAAAGAGGCAAGAGGCAAGCAGAAAAGAAGGGAGGGAGTAGAGAGACCATGAAATGATCTCTTCTTCAATGGAAGGAAATGAAGCAATGGCAAAATTAATTAGGCATGAAGAACTAATTCATTAGAAATAAACCATTAGAATTAAGTTAAATTCAAACTGTTTTCTGTGGGAGCACATTTGTAATTTTCTAATGTAAGAGTACATTTTCCAAATGATTGTTTTATTTAAAATAGTTCTTGTAGTAGACTGCAAAACTGTATAATACATAAAAGTGTCTAGCCCAAAGAATGATTCAATGAAAGGTAGCTTTCTTTACACCATCAATATGTCTGGGGAGAATAGATTCAATTAGAGAAATCAAGATTGTAGTGTTTTAAAAGAAACAAATATAGCTCTTTTGGGATATACTGACATCTGTCCTTCTCAACTTTTCCCACTAAATAAAGTAGGACTTTTAGGTACAGGGTAAATAATAGATTAGAATAGCTGGTAATGAGAGCACCAACTTTATATGGGGGGATGGTACTGTGCACTGAATCCAAGACTTTGTACTGGGAAAGCACTTTACTGTTGAAAGGTAGTCTTCAATATGGAACTGAATTGTTGTTCTTTAAGGAGAATACCTAAAAACTGAAACTAACAAAGATAAAGTCATTCCAAAAATATCAAAATAAACATTAGAAAATTAAAAACTCATTACAAAGAAAAATGTTCTAAAGATAAAAATCTGGAAAAAAATTATATCACAGTAATAGAAATTTGATTGGAATTGTCTCACTGAGGGAAAGGCCAGAATGCTTATAGAACACGTGTATTCACTATGAATTTAATCTACATTGATTGGCGATACATGATTTAAAATACAGAAAACTAAATAGATGAAACTATAAACCTTCCAACACAAAGAACAGAAAACTTTACAATGGAAATAGTGTCTACAGAAGAAGGCTGGAGGTCTAGGTCAGTGCGGTAAAGTGACTGCCGAGCACATGGCAGGCCCTAGGCTTAAGTCCCAGTACTGGTTTTATATAGCTTTTTTTCAGTTGAATTGCATAAACATGTTCCTGCATGGTTAATATTCTTTAAAAATATTTGAAAGGCTCTATGATATTTCATTCCACAAGTTTTCCAAACATTAGCTAATCATTTCCTTCTTGTTAAGCTGTTGGGCAAAGTGACTGTGCATTATGGGTTATCAGGATTTGAGATTGATTTTCTCAGTACAGATTGCTTAAGGAACAAACTTACCAGATGAAAGTTTGAAAATATTTTATCATTCTATGCATTTTATCAAATGTCTTTATCAGTGCTTTCCAGAAAGACATTGGCACTAAAGAGATAGGCTTCAATGAGTTAAAACTCCAAGAATATTTATTTATGATAAGCACTTATGAATTGGATGAATCAATGGCAGCTGTGTTAAATGTTTTTCTCATTGTTAAAGACACTGCCTTAATTAATGGTCAAACCACAGTTATCGTTTAAAAATTAAACTCAAGTTTTTTTACTCCACAGTAAAAATGGCTTCTTTGCAACTTATGGGCTCCCTCTTCTTCAAATCCTATATAGAAAAGAATTTATTCCATGGTTTCAATGCCACAAAACTAAAAGTATCGAATTAGAATGCATTTTATATAATCATTTTCTTTTTTTAATTTTGTTTGCTTGGTTTTTTTTTCAAGACAGGATTTCTCTGTGTAGGTCTGCCTGTCCTGGAACATGCTCTATAGAACAGACTGGCCTTGAACTCTGAGAGCTGCCTGCCTCTGCCTCCTGAATGCTGGGTTTAAAGACTTGTGCCACTACCACCAAGCTTTATAAGAACTTCTTCAAGAATTCCTGTTTTTTACTGCTGAGTAATACTCTAATATGTATATATTCCATACTTTCTTCATCCATTCTTCCATTGAAGGGCATCTAGGTTGTTTCCAGGTTCTGGCTATTACAAACAATGCTGCTATGAACATAGTTGAGCATATACTTTTGTTGTATGATAGGGCCTCTCTTGGGTATATTCCCAAGAGTGGTATTGCTGGGTCCAGGGGTAGGTTGATCCCGAATTTCCCGAGGAACCGCCACACTGCTTTCCAAAGTGGTTGCACGAGTTTGCATTCCCACCAGCAATGGATGAGTGTACCCCTTTCTCCACACCCTCTCCAGCATAGAGAGGAACATGGGATGTACTCACTCATATTTGGTTTCTAGCCATAAATAAAGGACAGTGAGCTTATAATTCGTGATCCTAGAGAAGCTAATTAGAAGGTGAATCCAAAGACAAACATATAGGCATCCTCCTGAATATTAACCTTCATCAGGCGATGAAAGGAGACAGAGACCCACATTGGAGCACTGGACAGGAATCTCAAGGTCCAAATCAGGAGGAGAAGGAGGGGGAGCATGAGCAAGGAACTCAGGACCGTGAGGGGTACACCCACACACTGAGACAATGGGGATGATCTTTCGGGAATTCACCTGGTCTTGGTCTAGCCTGGGTCTGAAAAAGCATGGGATAAAACCAGACTTACATAGCGGACAATGAGGACTACTGAGAACTCAAGAACAATGGCAATGGGTTTTTGATCCTACTGCACATACTGGCTTTGGGGGAGCCTAGGCAGTTTGGATGCTCAACTTACTAAACCTGGATGGAGGTGGGCGGTCCTTGGACTTCCCACAGGTCAGGGAACCCTGATTGCTCTTCAAGCTGATGAGGGAGAGGGACTTGATCGGGGAAGGGGGAGGGAGATGGGAGGCGGTGGCGGGGGGGGGGAGGCAGAGATCCTTAATTGAATAATAAAATTTAATAAAAAAATAAAAATTAAAAAAAAGAACTTCTTAACTACATCAGAGTTAAATATGTATTTTCAAATATGTAATTTTCATTGTTCTTAGTATAATACACTACAAGGCAAGTCATTTGAAAAAATAAAAGGTAAAAATAAGTCTGAAATGATATGAGGTTGCTTCTCCAAAACTGTTTCATTCCTAACTTCCTTTGTCAACAACCTGCTTGGTCATGCCCTTAAATTCCAATTTGATCATGGTTGTCACAACTATACAAGGAATAGCCCAAATGATGGGAAAGAAGGTGAACTCTGCAGAGAGCTCTCAAAGACATTGTTCCTTCTCTAAGGCCATCTTCCCAGTGCTAACTTTGTAAAAGGGGCGACCAGAAGCAGCTGTCATAATTGAGTAAGATCCCAACATAGATAAATTTTGAAGTGCTTCATGACTTTATAATAACTATCATTATTTTTATCATCCATTTTGCAGATTGTAAGTCCCAAGGGACAAAGAGTCAATCTTTTAAATGGACACAACCATTGCCCCAGCCAAATAAGGACTAAACATGTTTGTTGAAAGAAAAAATAGATGAAATAATTAAATCTAGCAGTTCTAACAAGCGTCTGTGGTACTAAAAATCATTTCTGTTACAATTTAAGACCAACAAATACTGCATTTGAATGTACAGTGCATGTCTGTCTATAACACACAGGTGTACACCAAAGGTATTAAGTAACATTTAATGGATTTCTAAGCCCCACACTTTAAACTGTCATAGGGAGAGAAGCATCCCTGGGATAAAACTGAGAGGAAACAAAGAATACTTTATTCTTAGAAATCCAGTAAGTATATACATCACATACCAGACCCTCACAGTTCAAACCACTGTGACTTAGTGAGACAAAGGTGATGGAATAGGACAGGAAGGGGAAGGTTATCAACAAGATATGTGATTAAGGTAAAACATTCAGTCAGAAGAGTATAAAGGACCTAATTCTCTTGATCCTCAGACATGGTTACCTGAGATGGAGGCCACACATTTGATGGATTGCTGTAGGGATCTGTTATTGTTTGAATGTAAGACGTCTCCTGTAGGCGCAATTATCTTAACACTTGGCCCCTAGCTAGTGGCACTGTTTTAGCAGGCTGTCGAACCTCTGGCGGTGAGGCCTAGGTATAGGAAGTAGGTCATTGGGGGCAGGCTTTGATGTTTATAGTCAGATCCCACTTCCTTTTCTCTCTGCTTCCTGATCCTTAGAGATGTGAGCAAAATACCTCATGTTCACACCTCCTTAGAGAAGCCAGATCTGGCACCATGTCTTCCCAGCCCACGGTGGAGTTAGATGAAAGGCCTGTAGAGATTAGGCGAGCAGGCCTGCTTTTTGTCCCAGCCAGCTCCCGCATGGCTAGCTTTATACCCGAAATAAAACACACAAATTGTATTCATTTATACACTGCTTGGCCCATTATATCTAGCCTCTTCTTGGCTAATTCTCACATCTTGCTTAACCCATTTCTAATAATCTGTGTAGCACCACAAAGTGGTGGCTTACCGGGAAGATTCTAATCTTAGGCCAGAGCTTCATCACATCTGCCTCACTGCCTTCTACCCAACATCCTGTTCTGTTTACTCCTCCTACCTAATTTTCTGTCCTATCAAAGGGCCAAGGCAGTTTCTTTATTAACCAATGAAAGTAACACATAGATAGATGACCCTCCTCCATCAAAGGCCAAAAGAAGCCCTTCATGCCTTAAGTTGGTATTTGATCACAGAAATGTGAAAAATAAACTAATACACAATCCAACGACATTACTGATTAAAAAATTTTGCAATCTACCATATAGTAAATCCATATCAATAGAGGTGTAACTCTAAATGTTACTATTATTTTGGGCCAATGAGACCCCTCAATTTCCTTGCTTAGCTACCTAGGAGAACAGGGAGTGTTCTAAGTACTGTGATTAATCATAATAAAAATCATGAAATGAGGCCGGGCGATGGTGGCGCACGCCTTTAATCCCAGCACTCGGGAGGCAGAGGCAGGCGGATCTCTGTGAGTTCGAGACCAGCCTGGTC
>NW_004949205.1:804849-805375 GCF_000317375.1 Microtus ochrogaster
TAGTTGGTTTTTCAAGACAGGGTTTTTCTGTGTTACTTTGGCTGTCCTGGAACTAGCTCTGTAGACCAGGCTAGCCTTAAACTTACAGAGATCCACCTGCCTCTGCCTCTGGAGTGCTGGGATTAAAGATGTATGCCACCACAAATTTTTTTTGAGTATGATCCTGAAAGCACAAGAAATTCAAGCAAAAATAGATAAATAGGATGACATCAAGCTAAAAATTTTCTGCATACCAAAGTTCAGTTCTTTCCTTATTTCACCTTAATGTTAGTTGGTTCTTCAAATGTGTGATATGTAAAAATGAGCAGGGTAAAAGGACAATGATAAAATAAGTGCAAATTATAGAACTGATAAAGAACTAATAAATGTCCAAAATATATAAAAATCTTTCATGACTCAATAGCAAAAAAAAATTGATTTTTAAACAGGCAAAGAGGGGGCTGGAGAAATGGCTCAGTGGTTTAAGAGCATTGCCTGCTCTTCCAAAGGTCCTGAGTTCAATTCCCAGCAACCACATGGTGGCTCA
>NW_004949205.1:805475-810252 GCF_000317375.1 Microtus ochrogaster
AAAAAAAAAAAATCATGAAATGATTCTATGTCTAGAAAATAAGCCTTTGGAGCTACTATGGATGCTAACAAGGGATTGCACCTTGATCAGTCAAATGGCTCAGACTTAAGAATGTCAAGAAGGAAAATAAGAGTAAGCACTGAGTAAGAGCACACTAGGTGTTGAGTACACTATTGGGTACTTACGTATGTGTTTTAACCTTCATAACAAGACTTGTTTACACATAATGGTTACAGTTTTACATAAAAGATAAAATAAGTTTAATTTCGATTTTATTTTATTTAAAATTTTCACCTCCTCCCATCCTCCCATTTCCCTCCCCCTCCCCCCACTGCCTCTCCTTCTCGCTCTCCAGTCCTAAGAGTAGTCAGGGTGCCCTGCCTTGTGGGAAGTCCAAGGCCCCCCACCCTCCATCCAGGTCTAGGAAGGTGTGCATCCAAACAGACTAGGATCCCAAAAAGGCAGTACATGCAGTAGAATTAAAATCCAGTGTCATTATCATTGGCTTCTCAGTCTGCTCTCATTGTCAGACACATTCAGAGAGTCCAGTTTGATCACATACTCATTCAGACCCAGTCCAGCTGACCTTGGTGAGCTCCCATTAGATCAGTCCCACTGTCTCTGTGGGTGGACGCACCCCTCATGGTCCTGACTTCCTTGCTCATGTTCTCCCTCCTTCTGCTCTTCATCTGGGCTTTGGGAGCTCAGTCCAGGGCTCCAATGTAGGTTTCTGTCTCTATCTCCATCCATTGCCAAATGAAGGTTCTATGGTGATATGCCAGATCATATCAGTGTGGCTATGGGAGAAGGCCAGTTCAGGCATCCTCTCCTCTGCTGCCCATGGACCTAGCTGGGGAAATCCCCTTGGACACCTGGGAACCCCTCTAGAGCCAAGACTCTTGCCAACCCTAAAATGGCTCCCTTAGGTAAGATATCTTCTTCCCTGCTCCCATATTCACCGTTCCTCCATCTCAATTATCCCATTTCCCCAAGCTCTCCCCAATCCTCCCCGTCTGATCTCCAAAATATATAAAGAACTGAAGAAACTAGACATTAAAATTCTAATTAACCCAATTAAAAAATGGGGTACTGAACTGAACAGAGGATTCTCAACAGAAAAAGTTCAAATGGCCAAAAGTCACTTAAGGTCATGCTCAACCTCCTTAGCGATCAGGGAAATGCAAATCAAAACAACTCTGAGATACCATCTTATACCTGTCAGAATGGCTAAAATCAAAAACACCAATGATAGCCTATGCTGGAGAGGTAGTAGAGTAAGGGGAACTTACTTTGTTGGTGGGAATGCAAACTTGTGCAACCACTTTGGAAATCAGTGTGGTGGTTTCTCAGGAAACTGGGAGTCAACCTACTTCAGGATCCAACAATTCCACTCTTGGAATATACCCAAGAGATGCCCAATCATACTACAAAAGCATTTGTTCAACTATGTTCATAGCAGCACTATTTGTAATAGCCAGAACCTGGAGACAACCTAGGTGCCCCTCAATAGAAAGATGGATAAAGAAGGCATGGCACATATATACTTTAGAGTTCTACTCAGCGGCAAAAAACAATGACATCTTGAATTTTGCATGCAAATGGATGGAAATAGAAAACACTTTACTGAGTGAGATAACCCAGACACAAAAAGAAGAATATGGTGTGTACTCACTCATAAGTGGATTCTAGCCATAAACAAAGGACATTGAGCCTAATTTCGATTTTAAAGAGATGCATTTAGTTGCCAATGACATAATATAGAACAGACATGATCAACCAAGGCTATTTGACTTCAAAGACCCAGAAAAGGCTTCTCATTTCCAGATATGAGAAAGCTTATACATCATTTCCTCTTCTGTTATTTCACTCAAATTAGTTAATATATGGGTTCAAATATATGTGTACATCATAACCTAAACTATTAAGAATAAAACTCTATATTCATGATAAAAATTGCTTCTCAATATGAGCAAAGTAGTTAAGTCTGCCCCCTTTGTGTTAGTGGATGGAAGATAGTGTATTATTTATACATGAGATGTCTTTTCAAACTTGAAATATCTTTGTCAACCAGAAACGTCCATTTCCAGTATTCTCCTTCTGATAACTATTTTTTGATTTAGGGATCCATAGACTGCTGATTAAGTAAGTATTTTTCTTTGAAGTACCTAAAAAATACCTAGCACCTTAGTTCATTTGGATTACCATGATAAAATAACACAAAGTAGGTACCTAATAAATAAGACAAACTGATTTCTCACATTTCTGTACACTGTGAATTTGAAGATAAAGGCACCAGCAGAAAAGTTGCCTGGTAAGGATCTATTGCTCATAGACATCAATTTCTCACTGTATTTTGACATGGCAGAAGAGACAAATAAGCATCCTTGGGCCTTCTTTCTATAAGAACAGAAAGTCCTACTCATGAGGCTCACACGAACAAACTTCTAATCATCTCACAAGATCCTTAATTCCATCAACTTGAGAATTACAACTGGGTATACAAAGTCTGAGAGGAAACAAATATTTATATCATAGTGCTTGGTGACATACCCTTTTCCTGCATAGGAACAGAATACCAAAAAAAAACTTGAGTCAAAACAAAATAAAACTGGACAGCAAGAAAATAGTTACAGAGACAGAATGTTCTAAACAAAAGCCAGTTAAATCAAAGCACAGAAGGTCCAAAGCATGGGAAAAAGAGAATAAGTCATCAAACATCAGAACTAAAAATCTGCCATCAAAAGATATGAGCAGGTGGGTAGGAAATATCCTTAAATTAGATCATAAAATAATGAAAATAAAAATTATTACCAGAATTTTGGAAAATACAAACATAGTGGGACATTAAACAAATGTTCTTAAACAAAAAAATGGGCCACCGAAGAAATATAAAAAGAAATAAAATGCTTTAGTCAGAACAAAATGGAAGCCAGGCATGGTGCCATAAACACCTACAATCACAGCACCTAGAAGGCTGAGGTTGGAGGACTGCCATGAATTCAAGGACAGCCTAGATTCTAGAGAAGACTCTAATTCCAGGAAAAAAAGTCAGACAAGAGAAATGGAAAAACAACATACCAAAACCATACTAAAAAAAACCCCTATAAGTATAATTAATAGCTATCAACCAATATAGCAATCAAGAACAAAGATCGATCATATATAAGCAACATATATACAACAACATATACTTCAAACCTCTAAAAGAGTAGAACTCCAACAAAACTTAGTAAAAGAATGAAAATGAGATGAGAAACTAATGAACTATTCTAAAAAAAATAAAATAAAAGAGAATAAACAATAAAAAGATTTGGCTTTTGAAGAGATAATAGACAAATCCCTAGCTTAACTATGATGAGAAAGGCTACTGAAATAAGACCAAGAATTAAAAACATGGCACAACTGATATCAGCAAAACACAGAGAATCAAAAGCAATTTCCATGAACAATTCTGTTAACAAACGGGATAGCATACAGGAAACTTAATTCCTAAAGACATAAAACAAACCAAGAACAAATTGTGAAGGGCTAAAAATTCTGAACACATCAGTATTAAGCAAAAAAGATTAACAAAATAATAAAATTACACCACTGAAAAATAGTCAAAGATGCATGTATATTGCCATGACCCGAGAAACCATAAGAAAACGATAAGGCAGTATGTCTATTAAATATAAGTTAAAAAAATCTTCAGAAAAATATTGGCCAAACCACATTCAGGAACACATTAAAAGCTCAGCAGTTAAGAGCATAGGTTGATCTTGCAGAGGACTGGAACTTGATTCTTAGCATCCACATGATGGCTCATACCCGGCTATAAATTCAGTCCCAGGGTCTCTGATGTCCTGCCATCTTTTGACCTTGGCAGGCACCAGGCATGAATGTGGTGCACAAACATACATATAGGTAAAGCACACATATACTTAAAAAATACAATAAAATAAAATCTTAAAAATGTTTTAAGTAGTTTTAAAAGCAACTTCATTCTTAATAGTAATAAAATTTAAAATATTTATATCCAAATTTAACCAAGGAGATACATATTAGTTATAGTTCCTCAGGTTCGCAACAAAAGCCTATTAAGGGGTTATTGGGATTTACAGTTTACTGGTACAGCCATCCTCATAGGAAAAGCATGGTGATGAGAGCAGCTCTAGCTGTGGGGGCAAATGTTTGAGGAACATTGTATCTGCAGTCAGGAAGCAGAGCAATGCATGTCAGGGCTCAGCTCACTTTATCTTTCTTATTGAGCCCCATACCCCAGCCCATGGAATAATGTCCCCACATTTATGGTAGGTCTTCCCTCCTTAGGTAAACTCTCTGCAAAAACCCCAGAAACACTCTTAAGGGATTCTAAATTCACTCATACATTTATAGTCAACTGATTGTTTCTTTGTTGGTTTTACAAAGGAGCTAAGAGTACACAATGAGGAATGGGTAGTATCCTTCAAAAACAGGTTAAAGAAAACTGGATATCCATATTCAAAGGAATAAAATTAGACCTTCACTATATGCGACACAGAAAAATCCCTCCCCCCCCCAACCAAGGAACAAATGCAAGAGGGACTAAAAGAATGTAAGACCTGGGGCTGGAGAGATGGCTCAGTGGTTAAGAGCACTTTGCAGCTCTTCCAGAAGACTCGGGTTCAATTCCCAGAACCCACATAGTTTATTTATTTTTATTTTTATTTTTTTTATTTTTTTTTTGGTTTTTCGAGACAGGGTTTCTCTGTGGCTTTGGAGCCTGTCCTGGAACTAGCTCTGTAGACCAGGCTGG
>NW_004949205.1:813225-819010 GCF_000317375.1 Microtus ochrogaster
TAACCTACAGATATACACACAGACAGAATATTGTATACATAATAAATAAATAAATATTTATTAAAAAATAAAATAAACAGGCAAAGAATAGAAGCATTTTTCAAATGATGACATACAAATAGCCAAGGGATTCATGAGAAAATGATTAGTATCACTGATCATTAGTAAAGTGTACCAAAACCACAATGAGATACTTACTGCCTTGTGTCTGTTAGAATGGATACAAATCAGATCCAGGGAATACCAATACTCAAATGTTGTCAATAAAAATGTAAATAGGGCATCTATGGTTTAAAAAAACAGTAGGGAAGGTTTGCTTTATTTGCATTGTTTTTTGAGTTGAAATAAAAATTATTATACAGGGCTGTGGGTATAGATAGCTCAATGGTACTGGCTACATTTCCCAGCACTGCAAAGACAACACAAAACAAAATAAACCTATAGTACAACACAGTATTCCTATGTCTGGGTCTCTATCCAAAGGGACTGAAATCAATGTTTTTTAGGGATATCTGCCTTTTTGTGTTCCCTACAAAACTATTCATAACAGCCAAGAAATGGAAACATCCTAAATTTTCGTCAATCGATGGATGGATGGATGGATGGATGGATGGATGGATGGATGGATGGATGGAGAAAACTGATACATAGAAATGCTGAAATACCAGTCAGCCTTAAAAAGGTGGTAAATATCCTTTTCTTTTGCTACAATATGGATAAATTTGGAGAATATATTATGTAAGATAAGTTTTCACACAACTATAAATACCTCATAATCTCACCTCATATGTGAAATCTAATATATAGACAGTTGAAGTGATGCAAGAAAAAAGTGTAACAATGATGGCTACTTGAGGCTAGAGAAGGGAGGAAATATAGAGTTCTTGGTCAAAGAGTACAAAGTTACATATAGATAGGAGAAATAGATTCTGTGATCTACTGTCCAGCACAGTCTCTGTCTATAGTCTACAAGGAGTCACTAAAGCCAAGGCTCTTTCCCTCCAGACCTAGCTCACTAAGAACTTTCAAGCAGTTCCAGTTTCTTTCTCCGATCCTGAAAATGAGAAGAGAAGCCACCTTGTTGCTGAAAGAGAAAGGACACCTAGCTATCAGTATTCTAGTCACAACAGTGACAAAAGTTGGTATGACTTATTCTAATTTCTACCTGAAGCAGGTGGGTTCCTTGTTGGATGACTACAGGGATCCTTGATTTCCTGAGTTTCATTGTTTCTGAGGACAGAAACGATTGTATATGCTGCTGCTCTGAATCCCTTGCCTCAATCATTACTTGCACCATCTTGTACATGGTGAAATGTGGACATTACACCCATGGAGAATTAGTGTTTTACTTGGAGGCAAGTCAGAAGTATTTCAGATATAGGTTACCTACATTAAGGTAAGACTCCAAGGAAGCCTAAAGGGTTTTCCTTTATAGACAGAATTGGTTAGGGTATGCAAGAGAAGAAAATCCAGACAAGAAGAAAATCCAGATTGCAGTCGATAGGATCAATTTAATTTAAAAAAGCATTATGGGCTAGAGAGATGGCTCAGCTCAGCACCCAAGAACAGGTACTGCTCTTATACAGGACCTGAATTTAGTTCCCAGCACCCACACCAGGTGACTCACAGTCACTTGTAACTCCAGTTCCAAGAGATCTGATGTGCCCTTCTAGCCTCCATATGTGCATGTACATGCAGAGACACATATGAATAATTAAAAGCAAAAATTAATCTAAGAGGCCGGGAAGTGGTAGCGCATGCCTTTAATCAAAGAACTCAGGAAATAGAGGCAGGCAGATCTCTGTGAGTTCAAGGCCAGTCTTATCTACAAGAGCTAGTTCCAGGACAGACTCCAAAGCTACAGAGAAACCCTGTCTTGAAAAACCAAAACCAAAACCAAACCAAACCAAAACAATTAATCTAAGAAGAAACCATTATGAAGCATCTTTTCTATCATGTGCCATGTGCTAGATAAGAATCAAAAATTAAAAGGTCATCCACCATCCCTAGTCTTCATTAAATAGTAAGGGATGGGAAAAAATTAAATGTAAGTTTGATACAAAAGCAGTACATAGTAAGAATATAGCTATGAGCCAGGTAGCGGTGGCGTACGTCTTTAACTCCTGCACTTAAAAAGCAGAGGCAGACGAATCTCTGGGAGCTCTAGGCTAGCCTGGTCAAAAGAGTGAGTTCCAGGACAGTCAGAGCTGTTATACAGAATAACCTTGTCTTAAAAAGGCTGGAGGGGGGACTTAATTGGGGGAGGGGGAGGGAAATGGGAGGCTGTGGCGGGGAAGAGACAGAAATCTTTAATAAATAAATAAATTTAAAAAAAAGATTGCCTATATATGCAGAATAAAATCTTTATGTATCTAAAGAAAAAAACCAAAAATTATAAAAGAATATAGCTATGAACAAGGAATGTGAAGAAGTCCACTTACCCAATTTTCAAGTTAAGGTAACTAAGGAAAAAAAGGATTACTAAGGAGAAATGTATTAATGTCTTTGAGCCATCAGAAATCACAAATCAGTAGAGGAAAAGAAAAAAGAGAAATGCCAGAGTACGTAACATTTTTATAAGAGAGGATTTGGTAGAATGGGCAGTTTTCTTTCAACAAAGCGTCCACTCGATACCACACTAGCATCCATGCCCTCATATGTATTGACTTAGTGAAGAAAAGTAAAAATAAGTATGTGAAGCAACCAGCCAGGCACATATCATATATTATTTTCTCATCCAGCAGAATTCATTTCTTTTGATTTAGCTTCACAAGAATTTCAGAGTTTAGTTTGTACACTGTCTAGAATTGATAGAAAACTGGAGATCTGCAAAATAGACCTGGCAGCAAATTACAAACCATGCTGTACAGGGCTTCAACAGTGTGTGGCTGATCAAGCTCTCCAACTCTCTACTTGAAAATGGCACAGAGCCAGCCTAATAGCAACCTCCGAACTATCACCCACATTATTTGATTAAATTCCAAATGATGCCCTTCCTTTCTTGTTCTATTATTTGCACCCATTTGTTCTTCTCAAATCTAATTTCACAACTAAGTCTTATGTAGACCAGAGCCCTCTCTAGACTGTACACTTCTAATGATCTCTTTAACAATGAGCTGGTTTTATATATGACTTTCTCTCATTCTAATTCAAGCATATAACTCTTATAGTATTCCCCAGTAAGTCAGAAAACAAAGTAAAGATGAATAAACAAATGCTATAATTTCAAGTCATTTCAATAAGAATATTGGAACTCGCTTGATTCAAGACTGACTACACTGGATGGTGGTGGCATACACCTTTAATCATAACACACGGGGCAGAATCAGGCAGATCTCTGTCAGTTTCAGGCCAGCCTAATCTACAGAGCAAGTTCCAGGACAACCAGGACTACACAGAGAAACTCCATCTCAACAACTACAACAAATTCTTAAATATCCTTATTACCCTATAGTTCACAGAAGAAAACTATTCAGGCCTGCCTAGTTGCCTTCCTCATAATAAAATTCCAATCAGTATAACTTGAACCATAATTCAATCTCATCCCTGAAACCTTCCTCACCAAGTAAGTTCATGAACTATAAAATGACCATTATGTACACTCAATTCACCATGCGGCATTTCCCCTCTTTGAGTTTTTTACCTCTAGCACAACCCACTCCATTGAAAGTAATGGAGCAAGATTAAGAAGGCACACAAATGAGGAAAACAGGTCAAGAAAAAGAGACAAAATCATAGTACTATGTACCACTATTTACACAAGGGTCCCTCACAAAAGTAAGGATAATGGCAAATGATAGTCATCTCTCTATATATACTTAAATCTGAACTGTCATAGTTAAATTGTACTCACACACATGTATAATTGTAGGTCTGTGGGTATATGACATCAATTTTTATTAAAATTGACACATACTGCACAGACACAGAAACAGTCAATCACTAGGTTCCATAGAAGAGATAGCATGTTTCCATCATACCCTAAGACTAAATGGGTAAATCTGAGTATATGCCAAGTCCACAAGCCAAGATCACTATAGGATGTGTATGCATAAACACAGTTACAGCATAAATATGCCCATCCTAGTCACTATTACAAAAGCTCGTGACACATAAAAGATACTGTTCTAGTCTCTAAATTCCGATTAGTCTCCAATAAGCTGTCAAATACTATACAAGGCATTCGAATGGTAGTTGACAGTAATAATTCAAATTCACTAGAAAAATCAATGTTTAATCATAAAAATTCTCAAAAAAACAGCATACTGCATGTTAAAGCATTCTTATAATTATATGGAAAGTTATACTGTAATTTACTTAGTATAGCCAAGAATTTATAGAATCATGATTCAGTATTGCACACAATCTGATTTTAGCACTAATGCTGAAAAATAAACCTACTGGAATGAAGCCAGCTGGCTGTATTTCTTAGAACACAGGTAAATAGCCTGCTATAATTAACAGCAGGTTAACAGAGCTTCTATGAAATAATGCTTAGTCTCATACTGAACTCACAATCCCTTGTTGCTTTGGTTCAAAGAAAACTGTTTGCAACAAATAATCTGGAAAAACAAATGTTTTCTCCAATTCTCTTTAATAATCATCTTTTATAATGAAAACTATTTCTGTACTGCTAGCAAAGCATGTCTCACTTGACAATTCACTGTGATCATGACGAATGAAGTGCAATCTCTCTCACAGCCTCTTCCAACAGAACTTCTATCTTACTAACTATTGCACATAACTGCCCATTATGGATGGCAACTAGTCCATTCCCTCATTTTAGGCTTACTTTTCAGAGCCATGTCATTTTCCCAACTCTTGTTGCCTATATTAACCATTTCTACCTATTATGTCACTTGTGTTAGATGTGCTCATCAGGCTCAATGGTCAATCTACTAATATTATTTACTAATATGAAGTTGATACAAAAGATGTAATCAACAAAATAATAGTTTCCATTCTTCCTCATCTGTATAGCAGTCATATATATATATAAAACATGTATTGTATCACATGTAATTCCAGTGATATGTTTTAATATTTAATAAAAATTATAAAACATTTCTAGTGCTTAACAGTAATGATAAGACCAGTCTTAAAAATATAGTTTCCTTTCTAAATCAGTGACAAAATTAAGAACTGATAAAATGTGAGACTTTTATGGCATAAACTTTACGCACTATCTCAGAACCACACTTACTTAACATATACAAGGCATATAATAGGTGTTTGGTTTGTTCTGAATAGAGCTTGATGTGCTTTCCTTGACTTACAACAATATACAATTCTTTCACATACATCAAGTTCTTAACACACCCTTATGAAAAATTATTCTTCTTCCAGTGGTATAATATTCAGCGGAACTAAAACCCAATAACCTACTTACAAACTCACAAGGAGTGCTGTTACTCTGGTTTTGCTTCCCAAAGCTATAATCCTTCATGCTTTTAAAACTGCAGTACCCCATCATTACCTGGTTGATTTCACAGCGTACCCTTTTGCTCTCTTGCAAAAATGGTATGTGTGGGTATTTTAATTCAAATAATTTGAGTTTTCAAATTTCAAGACACTTTCATGAAGTACTGAGAAGCAGAATTAAAATTCACTGCTCATGGCTTACTTAAGAAAAAAAATGTCAACAAAAATTCTTTTAGCACCTTTATTTGAAAATAATATTCAGAGAGAAGAGGAAAGGAAAGGAAAGGGAGGAAAGGAAAGGAAAGGAAAGGAAAGGAAAGGAAAGGAAAGGAAAGGAAAGGAAAGGAAAGGAAAGGAAAGGAAA
>NW_004949205.1:819132-826189 GCF_000317375.1 Microtus ochrogaster
GGGGAGGGGAGGGAGGGGGTAGGAGAGGAGAAAGGAAGGGAGGGAAGGGAAGGGAGAGCAGAGGAGGAGAGGAGAGATAAAGATGTAAGGTCTCTGGTGTCGAAGGCACTCACAATCCAATGTAGGAGCTGTGCATGATAGAAAATAAACAACACTTGAAGTACAAGTGAGGAAGACATATGTGCTAAGTCTTCAAAATTTCAAACTGAAATACTAACATCATGTTGAAGAATTTCAAAGTATACTCCATTATCAGACTTGGGTTCTCACATGGATCCACAGAGATATGCATGTAGAGCTGCTAAAAGTATTGCTCTAATTTTATTCTGGTTTCCAATACATGTGCTTATACGGCTATATACATTGAGGGCATCTTTTTCTGATACAGGTAACATATGTTTGTAGTAGCTGTGAATATACAGATGTGTCCTGTTTCTTGCCCT
The DNA here is from genome assembly GCF_000317375.1 of Microtus ochrogaster. Taxonomy (NCBI): domain Eukaryota; kingdom Metazoa; phylum Chordata; class Mammalia; order Rodentia; family Cricetidae; genus Microtus; species Microtus ochrogaster. The sequence continues at coordinate 819,576 of NW_004949205.1, forward strand.
TCCTTGTGCTAGCAACACTACAATTTGAATGCACATCAATAAAGAACTGAGTATATAAAAAATCTTACACCATATGTTGAGGGCATTCGGATGAGTAACGGGGTAGAATAGTTAATTAGATACTTACAACTATTATCTTGGTATTGATGATGCATTATATTTCGGTAAGATATCACCAGTAATGAAAGCTGTGATGAATACATAGGCTCTATTTACAACTTTTATAGTTTCTTGGGAGTCTATATTTCAAAATAAAAAATAAAAAGTAAACAGAGACTAATTGGGCGTTTCTAAGTACACTGATGACATAAGTATGTACAAGATCTGGAGGAACTACTCTCACTCATTACTGGGAGGTGGGGGAATGGTCTAGTCAATTTTAGAAGAGTTTGGCTGTTACTTGTATTGTGTGATCCAGCAATTATTCTCCTTGGTATTTATAAGAATAACTTGAAAATTTATGTCTACATAAAAACCCATGCACTGATGTTTAAAAGTGACTTTATGCCTAATTGCCAAAATTTGGAAACAGTTAAGAGGTCTTTCAACAGAAAAATGGATAAATACAATGTGTTCCATCCAGATAATGAAGTAATATTCAGCACTTAATAAGAAATGAGCTAGTGAGCCATGGAAAGATAAGGACAAAACTTAAAGAAAAATCACTAAGTGGAAGAAGTCAATCTGATTACAACTATAAGTCATTCTGGAAAAGACTAAAGTATGGAAACATCAAAACAAACCAATGATTTCTGTGGGTAGAGGGATAGGTAAAGAACATAGGAGTTTTAAGATCAAGAAATTATTCTACATGAGCCTGTGATGGGAGACATTTATATATGTTCAAGTCTGTAAAATTTACACCACCCACAGTAAGCCCCACAATAACTGAATCTGAGGTAATGATTTGCCAATGAAAGGTCATCAATTTATAAGAAATGTACTCTTGATAATGGATTGTATGTATATCAGGACAGAGAATAGGATATGTGGTGTCTCTCCAAATACATCTCTATTTTCTTGCTGTGAAATAAAACTGCCCCCAAAATAAAATCTTATAAAAGTAACCCCAAAATCAACTCTTAATGCTGAGAATACATAGAAGTGTATGTATATAGAAAGCTACTTTTCACGTAAAACAAAAAAAAAATATATGTACTATAAATACCAGTCTATACATAGAAACACCCTTTAAAGACAGCCACCCAAACAACTGGCAATAAGGATGGTTGCCTCTGGAGAAGAAAACTAGGTAGCTGAGAGCTGGGGTTGGGGTAGGGGGTTACACTGCATTTTTTTCTTACAATAACTGAATATACTGTTTCCATAATGAGCAAATACTATTTGCTTAAAAAAGAAGTCCTTTCTGTGGTCACATTTTTTTCCTCTTACAAACTTTGAAGGTATCCCCTCCATCTGGCATATTGCCTTTTACCCAACTGAGAAGGTCTAGAGATCATGGGATGGGATTCAGGGATAGGTTTTTCCACTGATCCAGCATTTTGAGTTCTAGGACATCATGAGCTACAATAGGGTAAGGTACCACTCACTGTAGGAGCTGTTCCTGTCACAGTGACTGACACAGACCCTCACCAATTAATTCAACCTATTAGCCTGAACATTTCATTTGATCTACTCTTAGAACCCCAGGTTTAGAAAACTAACCAATGGTGCTGTCCCTGGGATGACAATATTAAAAATTTAAGTTCTCACTAGAATAAGTCAGTCCCCAGTCAACAGCTGCCTAACTTTAACCATCAATACTAAAAAAAATGTAAGCTTATACAGTGAAGGCAGAATTTCTTCTGGAAATGAGCTACTTATACATTTCTTAATGCTAACATTCTGTATGTCGGTGAAGCCGAACCATTTGTCACCTTAGCTAAAACTCCCTAAGCTTCATTTGGACAAGCGTAAGTTTGCTGAGCTTAGAACTTAGTTCTGGTAGTAGAGGATAACCTTCTTCAGGGTACTGCAGCTTTGTGTCCATTACAGCATCCCTCGCAGCAACTATTATGTAGGTCACTCATCTTTGAGGATAGTTCATTTAACATTTCAAACTTTAAAAAAACAAGTAACTTTAAAAATAGAGATTAAAGCCAAACTAATTGGGCTTAAAATAGAACAGTGGCATTGTTATAAAGGCAATGAAAATGATTCCATAAGTGTATTATAGAAAGCAATGACGTGCTCATAACTAACAAGGCTTTATTATCCCTTGGGGGTGTTGTTTTGACTTTGTGGGTGGGAGACCAGCATTTTGTGCATTAAATAAAACTGTTTCCCCTCTCCTGCCATTCACCATGCAGAGAGCTTGCTATTCAGCTGAAACATTATTACAAAATTGCTAAACTACTCTCTCTAAACTTGGTAAACAAATGCTAAATAAGGAGACTAAGATCCCTGGAGGCAGAAGAAGATAGTAGTCCCTTCTGAGAGCATAAGTTCAATAGCTTCAACTAGTAAGGAATCGTGCTTTTACTGCTCACATCCCGGATCCTGAAGGCCCCAGAATCATGCCGTCCTTATTTAGTGCTTCTTGAAACCAATTCAAGATAACATTTGAAACTATTCAGTTTGAACTCATTTTTTCTGTCACATTTTCCCCCTTAAGTAAACCGAACTGAAAACAAGTCAAAGGAGACCAGACTTTCATCCCATAGGAACAAATCAACAATATTGTTATTTAAAGCATAATATTACTTATGATACAGAACTCCGTTCATATATTCTGTAATTAAGTTATGTAAGTTTGTGTAGTTCCAAATGGGCAAAGATTAAACTCTCTTCAACAGAACTTTACCAACTTTAAATTACAAGAACTCATAATTCACTTTAATGTTCTGAGAATAGATTGTTGTGAATGTTTAAGTATTTTATTAAAGTTTATCCAGAAAGAAACTAAAGTACTCTACTTAGGTAAAATATCTATATCTAGTTATAAGAGATGAAATAAATTGTCAAAGCTTAATTTTGGAAATACCATTTATTATTTCAGTCTCAGAATCTGAGTCTCTGCCAAAACATTGAGATTATAATGCTAAATACCAATTCTAAAGCCATTTTCTTAAGAGTTACTGTGGTTAGAATAATATCTTAAATCCATCCATTTTAAATTAATACAAACATCAGTAATGTACAAAACCTCTCTATGTCTGTTCATTGCCACCTCGTTTATTTGTACTATCCTGCCATTCAGGCTCCCTTATTTCTAAGATAGGCACACAGGCTGGTTTGGAACTCACTATATAAGCCAGACGATTTTGGAACATATGATCATCTTGCCTGAGCCTCCCAAATGGTGGGATCACAGGTGTATACCGCCATACTTGACTTCAGTGTATCTGTAAGTGATAATCCTATCAACAGTTTTATGATCACTGTGTTATGCAGCTTCTGTCTTTTAAATTAGAGAAAACAATTGTAATCAAAACACTATTTTTTACCTTTATAGTTAATTCTACCACTGTTCTTTCTTTGCGTGCATTTAAGTTTATATCTACAGATACTCAACTTATGTGGTGTTAACATCCCAATAAACCAACCCATCATAAATTAAAAAATATCATAAATCAAAAATATATTTAATACAACTAGCCTGCCCAATGATCACAGCTCTGCAACACAGAACATCGCAGAGTCTCAGCTGTTTACCTTCAAGATCACATGGCTCAGTGGGAGCTGGGACTGACTAGTACTGCTTGGTATCCTGAGACATCATAATACCTCCTATCCTTAGCTCAGTAAAAGTTACTTCAAAGTTCAAACTGGGGTTTCTACTAAGTATGCATCACTTTGATATCAGCATAATGCCTAATAAAAACGAAAAAGACAACCTAAGCTAAATTACTGTAAACTGAGGAATGTTTGAGTTTCTTTTCATTTAAGTCTAAAGGATCCTTCCCCACTTCAGTAATTTCTATTGAGCAGAGAGCAACAAATTATCAGTTTTTAGTTAGCTGATAATGTTCTTATTCTCTTATTTTAAACAAAATATAGCCTTATTAGAAATAGAATTTTTGATTTAAAAGCAGCTTTTTTCAAGGTTTGACCATTTTATTCCACTGCTCTTCTGGATCAAAAATTTCTGATGCAAAATCACCTGTTCATTTCACTGAGAGGCCTCATCTAGGATCAGTTTGTTGTTGTTGTTGGTTTTTTTTTTACCTTTACAAGATTTATTTTGTTTTTGTCTTTCAAGAATCTGAATATGCTTTGGGGTTTATCGAATTTGAGTTCACCGAACTTCTTGGACATTGAAGATTTATTATATTTAACAAATTTGGGTAGTATTTATCTGTTATTCCTTCTTTCTATTTATTTATCTGTTATTCCTTATTTCTACCCTTATCCCCAGTTCAGAGACATTATGTACACATTGGTACCCATGTTATAACACATATCTCTTAGACTGGCCAATTTTCTCCATTAAACTTTTTGTTTCTTAAATAGAATCATCTAAATTAACCTGTTTTCAAATTTCTTGATTCTGCCTGGCATGGTGGCACATGCCTTTAGTCCTATCACTCTAGAGGCAAAGACTCTGTGAGTTCAAGGCCACCCGGTCTACATAGTCCGTTCCAGGTCCATCGGGGTTATATAACAAGACTCAGTTTCAAAAAAACCAAAAAATAAAAAAATGAAAAGGGGGGACTGGAGAGATAACTCAGGAGTTAAGAATACTGGTTGCTCTTCCAGAGGACCCTGGTTCAATTCCCAGTACCCACATGGTAGCTCACAAATGGCTATAACTACAGTTCCAGGGGACCTGACACCTTCACACAGACATGCAGCAAAATACCAATGCACATAAAAAAGAATAATTCTTTAAAAACTAAAATAAAATTGTTGATTCTTCTTCTTGTTATATAATTTGTGACATTTTTATTTCAGTTATTGTACTTTTAAATTTAGAGTTATTGTACTTTTTAAAATCCAGATATTTGTTTCTTTTTATCTTTCTCTACTATATTTGTCAAGACATCATTCCTATAATTCATTGGCTATGGTTTCTTTTAAATGAATTTGTTTATAATATCTAACGTACTGTCTAATATAAGAAGAGTATCTGGGCTTCCTCAGAGACAATTTCTTATTGGCTGTTTATTTACTTGTGTATGTGTCTTGCTTAGGAAAACTAGACATTTAAATAATAAGATGTAGAATGTTTGAAAATCAGATTTCCTCCCTCCTTTATCATTGTTGCTTGTTTAGAGACTTTTCTGGACTAATTCTGTAAAGCCTGCATTCTCTGTCATGTCTGGTCACTGAATTCTTTCTTCTGTTACTATAATAGTTAATGATGAGGATAAGGTTTTTTTATAAAAAAAAATCAAAAGATGTTCACTCTCCATCCAGGTGTCCTGTACAAGGGCATACCTTCGATTGTGAGAGAAAATCTTATATTAGCTTTTGCTTCCTCTTTACACAGCGGTCTCAAAGTCAAGCACTTCAGGAAGATGCATGGTTAGAGTATTGTCCCTGATGCTTTTCAACAAGTGCCCTGGGAATTTTCCCAGTGAGGATGAGAAAGATAAACGCAAGTCAGATGGACACAGCCTTTTCGTGGAGCTAATAACAATGAAGTCAAATAATGAAAATGATTTGAAGACAGGATACTACAGAGATTTCTCCAGTTACCATGTTTGTGAGGTTGCTGGCTTTCAAGGCTATCATGGAAATGGGGACAATTAAGAAAGATTAAAACACAACAGGGCTTACTGTTATAATAAAATATTAGCTATTTTATATAGTAAAGGTTTTTGTGCTGCTGGAAGCATTTTATTGATTTTTTATGGGGGTTCAAGCTAGAAGATCAGAAAAGCAAAACAGCCAAGCCACTAGAGAAGTCTGACCTCTTCTAAGGCTGGGTGACTGCAGACTAAGCCCTAAGCCTCTGTCTCCGCTCATTTTATATTCCCCTCTAGTACTGGGAATAAAGACATATGACTTTCTCGTGCTGAGATTAAAGGTGTGAGCTACCACACCACCTGGATCTGTTTCTGCATTTATCTTGTGTAGCCCAGGGTGGCCTTGAATTCACAGAGATCCAGCTGCTTTTGTCTCTCAAATCCTGGGAGTAAAGATGTGTGACACCACTGCATGGCCTCTAGTGGCTTAGTTTTACCTTCTAATCTTCAGTCAAGCTTTATTTATTAAAACATAAAAGATATGATATTTATTGATTTTTTCGAAATATTTTAATTATACTATGTGTGTGTGTGTGTGTGTGTGTGTGTGTGTGCACACACTATGGAGTATGTATGGAGGCCAGAGGACAATTTGTAAGAGTTGGTTCTCCCCTTCCAACATGTAGGTCCCAAGGATTAAACTCAGGTCAGCAGGCTTTGCGATAAGCACCTAATAAGTCATCTTGCTGACTCCCCCCCCAAAAAAAAAACTTTCACAATTATTGTCAATAGCCACATTGATTTTATAAGGGAGTAAATTTTCTAAAGCCTTTATTCCTTGAGTTTGAAAAATCATACTGGTAATGGGATCCCTTGAAAATTATCATCATCTCTTAAATTTATATAGCAAAATATGTAGGGTCCCAGGTGATATTACCACCCAGACTGTATTTGAAGATGTTTTATGAATGGTTTTATTTTTTT